>NW_024081560.1:15987-259135 GCF_003009895.1 Hyaena hyaena | reverse complement strand
AAAAAAATAAAACATAAAAAAAAAAAAAAAAAAAAAAAAAAAGAAAGATTTTATTTGTAAATAATCTCTACTCCCAACATGGGGCTCGAACCCACAACCCTGAGATCAAGAGCCCCGTGCTCCACCAACGAAGGCAGCCAGGTGCTCCAGCCTAACTCTTAGCCCTGGATTTGAAAACTGGCTCTGCCACTTTCTTCTTGCATGCCCTCAGACAAATGACCTCTCTGAGCCTCAGTTATCTACAGATGTCCAAATGATAAAACCTACTTCATAGACGTATTTGAAGGACCAAATGAAAGCATGTACACAGATCATACAGCACGGTGCCAGGTATATAGTAAACATTGAAGACTTAGCTAATGTCAATCTACCCAACCATTAAGTAGGACTTCTGTCAAAAGCAAATCCTATTGACCACAATATCCTGTCTCAGAAGTTCCTAAAGGGAATCAATACGTCACAAGAAATGAGTTGGTTTAGAACATTCACCCGCTCATCATCGCTACCACCCAGAACTTGTGTAATATGAACTCCAAACTGTATAAAGGCTTCATTGTACTGTGAACTCAGGTGGTGAAGCTATGGATACTGGCCAAGGTCTTTGGAAATGTATGATTTCATTTTACGGTATTAATTCTAACTCTAAAGTTGCCCTGCCTCTTTGGTGACAATGTTGATGGAATATGTATTATAAGAAATGCTATTGCCAAGTTCCTTAAGGTAAGTCTTAAAATTATTCCTTCTTGTCTCTATTATTACTACTTCCCTTGATACTTCTGACTTCTAGCTATAAAGAGCCCTTGAGGCTATGGTTTCTCCACATGACTTTTTCTTGCCTCAGCCTAAGAAACACACCTTGTGATTTAAAAGAAGAAATTCAATATTTATGGGATAGCTTGATTGCAATACTGCACATAGGCATGTGAACAGATGTGATGGTGTTTCAAAGATCTTCCCATCTAACCTTACAATTCTACTCGTTGGGATGTCGTTTTCCCCACAAGAGAGATGTGAATGTTGCCATACCCATCCCACAGTATGCAAGGACTGCGGGGAAACCCAAGAATTATGAGGTAGAACCCAGACTTCAAAAGAACTGAAAATTCATTGGGGAGATAAAATTTATATGCATAAAATAACCAGAGAAGTTGGCCAATCAGGTCTGTCTCATGGAATTAAAAAAAAGATACAAAATCCTTGCATTACTGTTCCTCAGGTCAAGGTGTCAACAGCTGACTTTGCTGCTGGCTATGCCTCCCAATGAACCTCTGAGAAATCACTTCCCATTTCCAAGAATACTTAAATGTTAAGTTAGAGATTTCTAACTGTATCTTCAGCAACCCAATGGTTGTAAGCACCTCATGGGGAAAGTCATGGTGGGTTCCTGGCGGTTGGCTGGCACAGAACTCTGGAAGCCTCAATCTGTGGGAATTCTCTTCTCTCTCTTTATTTCCTTATGGAATGAGCTCATCCATTTCTGTGGCTTTAGCAACTGTCTATCTCTCCGCATCGAATCCGTCACCAAGCCCTGACAGGAGAGCCCCTAAATATCCATATCTGCCCACTAGCCATCTCCACTGTCACTTTTGTAGCTCATGCAAATAGTTTCTCCTCCCCAGAAGACTAGGAATGTTTCTTAATAGGACTCCCCGCTTCATTTCTCCGCCCCCCCCCCCACATCCAGTCATTCTCCATAACGGGAACAGTCTTCTGTCCAGACTGCAAACCCACACCAAACACCTCATATGTGTTTGTCGAAATGAGGTGAGTTAAAGCGCACCAAAACTTCTCAAATGGCGGTCTCCTTATTCAGGACATGTGCACGTTAATGATTTAGGGATGGTTTCCATACCAGAGAATAAACATGATTTCCAGGTATTTTGCAAGCATAATGTCCTAGGACTTAAAAAGAAAAATATGCTTTTATTATATTCACGTTCTATTAAATCAGCAGCATGTTTGAAGTATGATGAGCTTCATGATACAAACTTATTAATGTTATGAGTTCATATTTTATGGTCCTGCCCTTTGGAAACCAAGCAAAATTCTGAAGGTAAGGTGCTCACACTGAGATGGGGCGAGGGGGGAGAGGTACTCCTGGCCCATCTAGGGCCATGAAGAGGCAATCACGAAATTAAGCCCTAGTGAATGTGAGAGGTTAATTTATTTCTCAAACCTGAGTCATTTATTCCCAGCTCTGCTAACTTACTAAAGGATCAAACAGAATATATTTAACTATATGATCAAAACAGAAGGATGATTCACTGACTTTTTTAGGTTGGTAGGACAGCAATTGATTTGCTCCTACAACCTTGCAGAAACCATCTTGTACAGCTACATGGGGCGACACAGTGCCAGCCAGGCAAGCCACCCGCTGATGTTAGTGAATGACTGCGTGAGACCCTTGGCTCCTTCTCCATTCCCACCCATCTTCCCTTTCACAAAGCTTGAGCCACAGGGTCCTTCTACAGCGTTCTCAAACCAACACCGAGCCCTTTCTGGTCTCTGGGCCTTTGTACTTGCTGTCTCCTCTACCTGGAATGTGCTTCCTCTACATAAACACATGTCTGGCTGCTCTTCATCACTCAGATGTCAGCTCAAATGTCACTTCTTGTATCTAAAGTAGCAAATCTTCCCACCACCTCAGGTGCTCCTTAGCCCATTACCGAGACATCCTGTCTCCAGGGGCCTCGGTATCTCTGCATTCCTAAACTGATCAAGGCAAAAAAAAAAAAAAAAAAAAGATAACCATGTCAAAACTTTAATACCAGAATGTATAACCTTCTGCTGATGAAAAGTTCCTTTTGATTTTCCCAAAGCTTTATGAGGTAGAGAGAGGGTGTATTAGTCAGTCTTCTTTTGACTGCAAATGGCAGAGACATCACTCAAATTAGCTTTAGTAACAATGGGAATTGAGTGCTTCACAAAAAGGACATCTAAGCGGGATATTCGAGGTGGCTTCAGGCACGACAGGATCTGAGGGTTTGAGGAATGTCAAAGGCTCTCTCCCTCTCTTCTCCTTATCTCAGCTTTTCTCTCCTCGGTGTTGACTTCATTTGCAGGAGGGATTTTTTTCACATTTGGAAAAGATGGTCACCAAAAGCACTAGGCTCTCTGCCGAGGACCTAGCAATGAATAAGAAACATTCGGCCCCTGTTCTCTTAGAGGCATGACGTGGGGAATGATATGGGCATCTTCTCCTATCTGACGTCACACAGGGGTAAAACAAACAACGCAAGCAGCGAGGAGATAAAGAAATGGGTACGATCATTTTGGATAGCGACAGGGATACTGAACGCACCTTCGGGACACATTGGTCACAGCTTCCCAAAATGTTACCTCTAGCCGGTCTTTACAGAGCATCAGCTCTGTGCCAGGCTGGGTCAAAAGACTGGGAAGCAGAATGTAACTATCAAGTCTCTGTCCTTGAAAGGCACATAGCACACTGTTCCCAAATAACTCAAATAAATACCCAACAAGCAGAATAGGATGGAAACCAGAAGAAACATCCTAACCAAGGGCTATGGACCAGGCTAGTAGGTAAACTTCCAAGTGGTTGAGGGAGGGGGGAGTCGAGGACAAATTCTGGGAAACCATTCTATGGCACAAAGTGATGAGGCACTGGCGGTGGTGACAGGAAGGAGGCGATGAACCATCCTGGTGTCGGAGAGAATGGTGCATCCTGGGAGCTGCAGGAAACTCAAGGGATAGCAGCTCTCAGTAAGGACAGTAGGGCAGGAAGTGATGAGCCTGGTTTGGGACATGGTTGTTTGAAGGCTCTGTGGAAAGCAGTTACCATGGGCATTTCTGTTCCCACTTGTTTCGGGCACATCCGGTGCCTCTCAGCAAGGCAGGTGTTGTTAAGCCTCATTATTTTTACTTATGAGACACATGAATATTATCAGGGACGTTAGCGACCAAGCCAGCATTTGACCCTCTATCTGACCCCTTCCACCTTCCCCCTCTGCCTGACCACAGCCTGTACTCACAAGGCTGCCAGCCACAAAAATCGTACGGGCTCACCTTCACTTTATTTATTTATTTATTTACAAATAGTTTATTGTCAAATTAGTTTCCACATAACACCCAGTTTAGTACTTGGATGGGAGATCACCTTCACTTTAAAAGCATTTCCAGTTGAAGACAGAAGCAAGGGGGATGACTAAAGCCCATGTTGATTTATTTGGGAAGACTTTTCACAAGACTCTTTAAGGAGCTCTCTGACAGTGCTAATTTTAACCAAGTCATTGTAAAGCAACCTTGGATTCCTCCATGCAAGGCAAAGTACAAATACAAGTGTATGACTCAGCACAAACCAGCTGTGGCTCTGTCTGCATCCCATTACCCACACCCCAAAAGGGGTGAGTAACAGCCCGAAGGTTCACTGAAGAATTCAAAGCTCGCTCAGGAAGCCCCCCCCCACATTGCCCTTACAGAAGCTTCTGCACCACTTCCCAAAGAGTCTACCCCTCGTCAATCTTTTTCTTACACTCTTCTCACGTTCTGGTGTGGGAGTCGGGGCAGACTTGGGCTATGGGACGTGTCGTGCCTACGCGAAGTGGAAGTGAGCATCTGTTTGCTGCTGAGACCACTGATCAGAGGGGGAAGGAGTCAAGGAAAGGTTCAGATGGTAGTAAAAGTGGTAGCAACAGCTCCAGAAATCTGATCTCCACATTTGGATGAGGCCCTTCACTTAAAGGGCACCGAAATGCCGGCCTGAGTTACCGTGACCATGAAAAAGCTGTCCAGAACACGAGAACCCCAAATCCTCCCCAGTTTTATCCCATCTCTCCTCTTGACCTTCCCACCCCTCTCCCAAGAAATAGAGGTGGGTGTTCCATCAGACTTTAATCTGGAGGCCACAGCCAAGGGGATAGAGAATTTTCTCCCTTGCTCTTCCAAATTCCTCTCAATGTCGCCTACCAATCACATGACCAGTTATTCATCCCACAAATATGTAATGATCCCCTACTAAGTTTGAGACACTGCTTAGACTCCAGAGGTACAACGTGACCAAACCAGACAAAGATCCTTGCTTTCACGAAGATGCTGGAGAAAAGAGACAATAAGCAATCAGTACAATAAATCAGTAAATTGTTCAGTATAATAAATAGTACAATTTGATGAAAAAAGGAAAATCTGAGCAATATGGGGGGGAGGGGCGGGGAGCAGGACTGTCAGAGCTGAGGGCTTCAAATAGAGCGTGGTTTTCAACAAGGTGGTCCATGCAGGCCTCGCTGACCTTGTCGGAGGTGAGCAAAGACTTGAATGAGATGAAGGACCCGGTCTAGTGGGTATCTGAGAAAAGCCCATTCCATTGAAGGAACAAGGGCCCAGTCCAAAGGCCCTCAGGTAGGAACACACCTAGCATTTCTGAAGAGCAGTAAGACGGCCTCTCTGGCCAGAGAAGAGTGAATAAGTCTTGTTCAGTCAGCCTCTTAGAAAGCCAAGATGATTCCTTCAGGCCCAGAGAGCAAAGCCTGTGATGGCTTTCCTTACCTGAGGCATTTGAACAAACTACCAGAACAGGGGAGCCCCAGGGCTCTGTTGATAGGAGGCATCCGCACTATGAAAATAGTACCGATTTGAAATTATTGTTAAATGGATGAATGAATAAAAGGATGAAGATCAAACTCTGACTTTTATTATTTTTTTAAATATTTTTATTTATTTCTAGGAGAGAGAGAGAGAGAGAGAGAGAGAGACAGCGTGAGCAGGGGAGGGTCAGAGAGAGAGGGAGTCACAGACTGAAACAGGCTCCAGGCTCTGAGCTGGCAGTCAGCACAGAGCCCGACGCGGGGCTCGAACCCACGAACCGCGAGATCATGACCTAAGCAAAAGTCGGACGCTCAACCGACTAAGCCACCCAGGCACCCCTCTGACTTTTATTATTACAACTGACCTCCCGGAGCCTATCCAATCTCACTTTGTCCCAGGCCCCGAGGATCCTCGGACCTATCCAACTGGGATCATGGGATCCATGTACTGATATTCACACCGAAACAATTCACAGTCGACTGTGATTTGCTGCGTGGAGCAGAGCACACTGTATCTTTAACGAGTTTCTCTCCCTGCCCTTCTTTTATTTGTATTAAGTTCCAACGCATTTAACGGAACCATTGCTCACTAGCCCTTCACTGCTCAGACCCGTCTCTCCCTGGCTTCCCCCCACACCTGGAGCAAATCCCGTCATCCTAATAGATCTCACCGCCTTCCCTTTTGACTGTGGTTTATTCATCAAACGTGCATATTGTGCCCGATATGTGTTGAGCACCATTAAAGAAGTTAGTGTCACAGTACGTACCCAGCTGATACACCTTCCAAGCCACGCTATTGCTCAGCGCCAGAAGGAACGGGGTAGGTCAGCCTTTCCCATGAGCTGCTGGCGGAAGTCTGAGTTGGTACACTCCTTCTAGCAAGCAATCTGGACCCCTGTAATAAGACCATTTCACTTCCTTCCCCCTAGTAAATTCCACTCTTGAAAGCTGGACTAAGGAAATAGAGACGTTGTCAAAAGTGTACACACAAAGATATTTATCTGCACTGATACCTGGGAGGGGGTAGGCTGACAATTAAATTCTTCCAAATAAGTAAATATTTAAATATATTTCTGTGCCCCTCTATAACCACCAGGAATGTGGAATATGTACTGATATGGGCAAAAGCTCATCATATACTACTAAGAAAAAAAAAGTGGGTAAAAACTTGTATGTACTACATTGCTATAATTTTATTTTAAATAATATACAACATGTATAAAACACTGGAAAGCAATAGTACAAAATGCCACCTTGATCTTCTCCGGGTGTTTCGAGTTACAGGTGCTTTGTGTACTTTCTTGAACCTCCCATAATGAGCAAACATTCTAGTTTCTATGTTAAAATTTTATAAGTGTAGAATTTATAAATTTTTAAATTAAATAAATAAATATTCTAAGACAGGCCAAAGGCATAATACCAAAAATTGACCTGATCTGGGAAAGGGGGGGTGGGTCACCAAGAAAAACAGCTTGTGTGTATCACATCAGTGTAGAGCACACCTCCCATGGAGAAAGAAAAATCACCAAAGTTCCTCTCGGAGAGGTATGTGCAGGAGCCTCGCATCGAAGATCCATATGCTGGGAAGTAGTCTCAGAAGATGCTCCCTCCCGGACCACCACTCCCCCGTCCAGGGTGGGGACTTCTCTCCAGTTTCTCTGTCTGTCCGTCAGGCAGTCAAAATACGCTTCAATAGCAATGAGACACGAAGACTTCCCTCTTGTGCATTAAAATGATCTCGTAAAACACCGGTCCACTCTGCCTCTTTCCAGGCCACCTTCTCACCGTTTCCCACCACGGTGAGCCTGGTTTTCAGGGACAGCGGTCTCCTCACTGTTTATCAAACAGCCTATGTTCTGGTCAGATATTAAGCCTCTGCTTGGGCTTCGGCTCTCTCTCTCCCCCAGCTGTGATGGTCTGTACTCGAAATGCAACAATTTCTCTTGTTCTCTGCTCAAGACCATAGGACTTGCCCCACCAGGCAGAGCCGACTGGGACAGCTGATCCAAGTGACGCTGCCTTGATATTGGGATACAGGACCTCTAGCCAAGCTCTGCTGGATCCTTAAACTAGTAAGGGGATTTAGAGTTGAAACTGATATGGCCATAAGCGTGTAAAAGCAGAAACACAAAAAACAAAACAAATCTGTGTGTGTGTGTGTGTGCGTGTGTGTGTGTGTGTAGTGTGGGGAAGAGGGGAGAAGAGAGAAACTTAAAATGCTTTTAGAAGCAGCGATGAGTGTCTATGGGGCACCTGGCTGGCTCAGTTGACAGAGTGCGTGACTCTCGATCTTGGGGTTGTGAGTTCGAGCCCCACATTGGGTTTGGAGATTATTTAAACATAAAATCTTAAAAAAAAAAAAAAAAAAAAAAAAGAAGCAGTGATGAGTGTCTATTTGACCCAAGATGATGGAACAGGTAATCCTGGTTCTTGACCTTCTAGTTCTTGGATCTTGCCACAGGATCCAGGGAAGGCGACATTCGCAGATTCCTTCAATCTGATCGCCTCTTTTATTTCAGCAGTTTCTAAGTGGGTTGTCAACTTACTTATAGCACTTTGCATATTTGTAACAACTCATCCAGTAAAATATAATTAAAATAATTGTCTTCATAGCAAAGGATAAGCCCCTGACAGCCCAGACAATGCCTGCCTTATTCTTTGCCCTGCCCCCCCCCCCCCATTTGGCAAGTTAAGAGGCCTCGGATAACTACTTGCCTTAGTTGGGTGATCCTATGATTCCCTTTCCTACATGTTTACACTATTCTCCCAGTTCTCCCAGTTCTCCTTAGTCTGGTTCATGCTCCATTTTGCCAGAGCTCCTTCCCTGGCTCTGTGACCGGAGCAATGACCTCCTTTCCCTAAACTGCTCTACAGCAACTGTGTGGTCCGCACCCTTCACGATGGTTCTTAGGCATCCACTGTCATGAACTATTATTTCCCTGTCCTTGCTGTGTGTGTGTGTGTGTGTGCGTGTGTGTGTGCACGTGTGTTCAATCTTCTCAACAGCTTCAAAGCTCCTGAAAGCAGGGGCTACCCTGTTTTCTACCTCTCTGCAGATTTCCAGTCCTCAGCACTATCTTTGGCTATAGAATAGGTGCTAAATAAATACTTGCCTATGAAATGCAGCATGGAGTCTACATTTTTTTGCCTTTTTCAGTCTCTGAGCCAGTCCTTGGCAGGAAACTGATAGTTTTCAAAGCCATGGACTCAAGCCAGCAGGGTACTGGGTGCTTAGTAGCAAGTGGCCTGAAAGAGTTAACGTGCTTCAGCGAGTCGGAAAGAATATCGCTTGTTTACTTTGAGGCCAACATATTTGTCAAGTTCCCAATGAAACATGTGCTGTGCTAGGGCGTCTGACTTTTTTTCTGCTGTGTTTATGTCATAATAGAATAATGTTTCTATCTGAAAGCTGCTTGAATTCAACTAATAACTACTGCGTTCACTTATTTAGCAAGAGCAAAATTTAGGTTGCAGTGTTCTGTTTATTTTAATGTCCACAGAGACGAGGGAGAGGGGCTAGTCAGGTGTGTATAGAATGGAAAAAATGACCCACTACTTTCTGGAGGGGGCACACAGCCCCCCCCCACACACACAAAAAGGACTCTTCCAAATTCAGAGAAAAGGGCAGAAGTAAGGTATATGAACAAAACATTCTAGGGCGATTTGGGAGGACAGATGGGAAAGTCTTTCATCTATTTCAAGTCACAGACCATGTCTGGCCAAGCATCATCTTCCTTCACAAACCTAGGACCCTACACTTGCAAACTCTCTACCTGCTTTCACTCGCTGAATCGGCCTCCGCATGTAGGTATCTGGGCAGCTTCGGAGAGATGATAATAGGCTCGAGTTGTTTCTGCACAGCAGCTGTTTACCGAACGCCTACCGAACGTTCACAGCGTGAACCACAACTTGACCAAACCGGCTTATGACTGAAGTTGAAAAGTCAAAGGCTATGGAGACACCCCACACCTCCCTCGGCGGCTCCAGGCTGAAGCACTCGATGTAACCCTAGCAACTTGGGTCACCGATGCACATATATAGCCTCCATTTAATAACTGGTTGTCTGTGGGAAGCAGAAAATGAAAAGAAAGGACAGTAGAAATGGAGGGGGGGGAGACCCTCCCAGGTCAATTCTCTTCTGGAGTAAATTTTTCATGAATTATAAGCTGAAAAGGATTTTCTACCATAATCAGAATTCTCATCATGTTGTTTTTTCCCCGCTCAAGGCCAATCTTTGGGGCTATTTACTCCCTGAGTACCCACAATGCTTAGCAAGAGTGAGTACATGCTATAGGAGAAGCTCAAAGAAATATGTGAACACTGGATACGGCCCATTTGCTGGTCGCAGACTTGCTTCTTTGTTGATAGACAAGACTCCTCTTTTTTTAATAACTGGCAGGTTTTCCCTAGCCAGCGGCGAGGACCACAGGCCCACCTCTAACTGGGGACTAGAGACTGACAGGGGCTCTTCAGCAGCAGATGGTTATGGGAAATCTCCTAGCGAACACAGTCTAGGACAGGATGAATCCCCTTTGCTTCAGCGCAGATGTTTTTGTGTAACTCCAACCCACCAGGGAGCTGAGATTCTGAGCAGAACCCCTTTGTCAAGGATCACAATGATAAACCAACACCTCTAAGCTGCAACAGGAAAATACACTTATTAAAAATAGAACACGTCACATTATCTATGTTGGGGGCTGAGTTTTCTTCTAAACCTAAAAAACATTTCTTGGTGGCCTAACTGGCCCGGGCTTCCAACATACTTAAGGTGGCTATATGTTAACAGAGTCATCAGCTTCCGTAAACTGATCCTCGAAGGCCTGCATATCTCCAGTTTCACCCAAGGAGACAGGGATGGGGGAATTCACTGTTTCCAAAAACTTGTATGTACTCTACTCAGCTGGACCCCGAACACCCAAGTCTAGTACGAAGAGCCTAATAAAGGGTGATTGGCAGCATTCAAAAATAGGTATATATGCTCAAATAAAAACAATCAAAGAGGAAGGAATGACCACAGCTCAGTTTCTAATGAATGCACTGTGAGGCTGTAGCTAGCACTTTCCCCTGTGCGTGTCACAACTGCTTAGGTGGGCCACACAGAATGAAAAGCCTGCTGCAATTTAAGCACCCTCACCCCCAACACACACGACATTATACAGGCTGCTCATCCATGGAGTTTAGGGTAGGTCACCCCTCCAGAACGCTGGCTTTAGCCAATGATGCATCCTCTCGAAATGAGCTCATGGCCATTTCCCCTTCCGGAGATCGGTTCCAATGGTGTGCCTGTCCCTCCCAACAGTGTGTCTTTTTAAAACCTGAACTTGTCTCCATGAAGATAAGAGGTACCCAGTGTAGAGTCAGAAGAGCTTAGGACCTTTTGTAACACAACAGCCCACTAATCCCATCCTTCCATACAGATCACAGGTTACTGAGCCATTAAAACCAAACCCCTTCCCTGAAATGAACTGAAGCATAATCCCAGCAAAAAATAGAAGTGGTGGGGGGAGGGGGAAGTCTGCCAGGAGGGCAATGTCTTTGTCTGTTTGTTAAGTTTTGAGTTTGTTTGCTTCTTGGTCGTTTTTCAATCGCTGCTCTGTGTCTGCAAGGATCAACAGGAACCCATTTAGTCTGGGTTTCCTCGTTGGTCCCCCGGCTCAGCCATTTCCTTCCCCCCAGAAGCAACGTACACTTACTGGCTGTTTCGCTGGGAATGAAATTTGAGGCTCGCCGCTGTCACTTATGCGTTATAGGTGACCCTGGACAAGTACGCCCTCCCTGGGGCTCCTGCCCTCATCGATAACAATGAGAGGTCTTGATGTCTTTTCTATCTTAAAACAGGTCTTTGGTTCTATGCCTTTCTGACCAGAAACTTCCAGATTTTTAAGAAAATCTCATTTGCTTGGAGGATAACAGTGATAGACCTGGGAAGATTCTCTAAGGCATTTCATAACATGGATGCTCACTGGCGGACTCGCGGGTTAAAGATCTTTCCCCTAGGACTCAGGTTCTGCAGTGTGGTCTGGGAGCTCAGTAAGACAGAGGGAGGGAGGGGGGAGGTGGGGAGAAAGAGAGAGAGAGAGAGGGAGAGGGAGAGAGAGAATCCCCAGGGTGAGTGACTTGGGAAGGAGGTCACTATGGGTGAATGATATTGTCTATATCTTAAGGCCAAATTAGTACAACGTGTGGCCTTTTAGCAACGGCTTCCTCACTGGTCTCTTAAATGTTTTTGTCTTGTTAGCGTCCTGCTCAGAATTTGTGCTGGTTCTCAGTTGCTCGTAGGACGAAGTTCATGTATCTGTCTCCCCCTCCACTCTGAGGTCATCATGGGCGCCGATCAACCATGGTAGCTATACACACTAAGCTGGATGAAGGGAGGGACTTCACTACCTGAGTGGTAGAGTACAGATGATTTTAATCCTCTTGGTCTTGCTAATCACTATTTCAAAAGTTTCTGTAATCAACCTATTCGCTTTTTGCTAAATGAAAAAAAGAAAAAAAGAGAGAGAGAGACTGCTTTTCTAGAATTCAATGCAACCTCTTTTGCTTTTAACTTTCCACTCTAGAGCTCGATCCCAGATTATCGGCAGTGCACAAAACGCTGCTCACAGTGCTCTGGGCCAGGCCAGGCTGTCGTGGAGGAACTTCAAGACGAACCGGGGAAGCAGCAAGCAGAGGAATGATAATGCCATAAGTCAAAAGAATGCAGCAGCTGTAAGTGGTCCCAGCACGATGTTACAGGATTTCAGAGGAGGGAGCGGGCCAGTGGCCAAGAGGTGGGAGACGATGCCTTCTCTTCAAAACGCTGATGGGGACGAAGCATGGTCCACGTAAGTCCAGGTCCACCTGCTCTGTGCTTCAAGGACACACAACGGACAAAATGATAGATACGGATGCAAAGCTGGGAGGCCAAGCATTTGGGGATCATGGGCTGCAGCACAGGCAAGATGCCTTTGACTCCGCCAGGCACCACATCCCTGGCGCACGCAGTATCATCACGCATCGTCCCCCGGCACCCACGTGGCCATCTGCAGATCAGGGCATTCAGGAGCTTAACGACAGAGATGGCACACAGAAGGATAAATCCGTTTCTCGTGACTTGACAAGAATCGGGCGCCAAGTTGAGGCAACTTCCCTCTTACTGTCCTTTTTCCAGCCCCGCCAAACCATCAAAGGCTTTGAGGGCTCATGTTTTTGTACAGGAAGTCAGAGGTGAAAATAAAACCCATGGAGGGTATGTGTGGTTCCCCTTAAATTTTTGCTTTTTAAAATGAATAGAACGGTTCCAGGAGATTTGACCCACGTCTAGAGCTGAGGAACCACCACCGCGATCCATTGCTCGGAAACACTCTCCCAGGCCACCCCTTTTCAGTCACATCTGCCCCCTTCTCCCTTCTCCTAAGTCCTGACAACCACTTTGTTCTACATCACTATAGGTGTTGTTTTGAGAGAGAGAGAGAGAGAGAGAGAAAGAGAGAGAGCGAGAGAGAGCGCATGTGAGAGCAGGGGAGGGACAGAGGGAGAGAGAATCCCAAGCAGTCTCCACACTCAGTGCAGAGCCCAATTCGTGGCTCAATCCCATGACCCTCAGACCATGACCTGAGCAGAAATCAAGAGTCAGCCACACCTCCGACGGACACCCAAGTGCCCCTAGCTTTGTTTCTGTGAGCACATCACATAAAAGAGAGGAAGGACATCTGTGTGGTGTTTCGTTTCAATGTGCAGGAGGCACAGCTGAGGCCGTGGTGCTTCCAAATGTGAGGGATTCAGTTTGCTGCCCGGCGGGGCTGAAGGTTCAAGTTCTTGTGAAGATGGACCTTCTCCAAATGTGCCTTGACTTCCACCAACAGGGTTGGGCACACTGGGCCATCCCAAGGCCCCAAAGCTGCACCCGAGGAAAGATGAATCATCTTGAAATTCTAAGGCTCAGTTACCTTTTGGAGAGAAGGTACCACAGTCGACGTAGGGTGTGCTACCACGGACCACAAGCCTACTCCATTCCGCTCCCTCTCTCTAACACTTCATCCCTGGGCTGCCTCTCTTTGCACAAAAAAAAGCTCTCTGTCTACAAATCACAGCTCCCTGAAGCTTTCCCCCAGCCCCACCAGCAATGTCAATAGCATTTAAGAGTCCAAGTTTTGGGGGCGGCTGGGTGGCTCAGCTGGTTAAGCGTCCAACTTCAGCTCAGGTCATGATCTCACGGTTCATGAGTTCGAGCCCCGCGTCGGGCTCTGTGCTGACAGCTCAGAGCCCGGAGCCTGCTTTGGATTCTGTGTCTCCCTCTCTCACTGCCCTTCCCCTGCTCATGCTCTGTCTCCCTGTCTCTCAAAAATAAGAAAAACATTTTAAAAAATTTTAAAAACAGAGCCCAAGTTTTGAAGTCCACCTCCCTGGTTTGAATCCTGCCTTTGTTACATTAAAAAAAAATTAACTTCATGGTGACTGATTCTTCATCTGAAGAATGCCAACTAACAAAACATCTCACACAGCTATTGTAAGGGTTAAGTGAGGTCATGCATATGAAGCATTACCTGGTGGTGGCAAGGGCTCCCTCAATAAGAGTGAGCGGTTGCAATAATAATTCTAACACCGAGTGGCATCTCCTTGTTAGGGTCCTGGTGTCAATCGCGTCTGCTTTCCTAGGGTTGGCATAATGGTAGCCTGAGTACACTCAGGTAAACGCCTGCTCACGCTGTAACACAGTCATTTATTTAACAAATATTAATCGGGCACCTCTTACGTGCTCCTTCCCATGAACGCGCACCTTCTGTGGGAAAATCTCCGTGAATACCCACATATACTGGTCTTCACGAGGGGCTTGCTCTAACGGTCCACCTCTCTCCTTCCCCCGTTGGTGCCACGACCCCAGGGACCGATCCTAACACAGAGCAAGGCCCCGGGTGGGGGACGGGTCACAATGCTGTAGGGCAGAGTTGACACTTTGGTGGGGAAAAGGATTGAAGATCTGTGTCCCTGCGGGGTGGGGGTACGAATGAGGGTGACTGTGGCTTTCTGGCTGAGAGAACACCTCTTTGCAAAACCACACGTCATCTCTCTCTACCTATCCTCTTCCATGACTAGTGTGACAGGAGCGGGCCCGAGGCCCCCTCTGCTTGAGGAGAGGTGCCTTCTCTTCCCTCCAGCCCATCTTGGACCCTCTCCTTTCAAGAGCTCAGTAGAAACCCAGGGAGACTGAGTTTGGACAAAATGGGCCCTTTTGGTCTTGGACGCCTGGCTCAGCTCACTAGGGCTAGGGGTACACAGTCGGGTTGAGAACCAAAGCCCCAGAATGTGTGCCTTTGTGTCTGTTGGTGGGGCAAGCTGGTAGGGACTTGGCGAACGCCAGTATTTCCAACACGACTCGTAATAAAACACACAAAAATACATGCAGGCCGAATTTGAGACCCTCACCTATATTCATCTCTGTACGCAAATCATCTCTGTGGGACACTGAATGCTGCCTTAGGGATTGCCTTCTGACTCCCTCACTGAACCGTAGGATGCATGTGAGCAGGAGCTGTGCCCTGGTCCTCACAGCATCCCTAGTGTGTGGCATCGTGCCTGATACACTGTAGCTTCCCAGTTAATATTTGCCATATGAGTATTTGTACTAATGACTGCATGAATAAACATGTTTCTCTGCCAACCCGTGAAATCACATATCAGTACACTGCTATTGTCTATCTCCCACCGCCCCCCCACACACACATCCACAGCAGCTAGGCCTGTGTCTGACACAGTGTAGATTATCTGTTAATATGTGTTGAAAGAGTAACTGTAGAAGAATGATCTAGAAACGGGAAATCACAGGCCATGGAGAAAAAAGAGAAAGCCATTAAGCAATCAGTGTTCTTCACAGTTAGAATTCTTCACAGTCCTTTAGTTCAGGAGTCAACTATAGAAAAAATATCTGGCACAACCATTGGGGGAAAGGATTAGGATTGGAGAAAGAAATATGGAAGCCAACTGTGTAAAACATTAAAGCACTGAGAGTGGATGAGATTATGGGGGCTGGGTTTATGTGAAGAGGAGAAGAAAGCTCAGAGGCAAGCACTCGGGAACCCTACCATTCAGAGATTGGTTAGAGGAGGCAAGTCAGTAAGGGAGATGGCAAAGGAGTGTTCAGTGAGGAAGGAGAACCAGGAGAACATGAAATCAAATAAATTAAACAAACAAACAAAGAAACAAACAGCAGTCAATTGATGGGTGCTACTGAGAGATCAAATGAGATATGGAAGAGAGGACTATTCTTTTTGTTTGCTTGCTTGCTTTTAAGAAGAGAGAGAGAGAGAGAGAGAGAGAGAGAGAGAGAGAGAATCTGAAGCATGACCCCAGGATCCAACAACCCTGGGATCACAACCCAAGATAAAACCAAGAGTTGGATGCTCAACCAACCGAACCACTCAGGCACCCCAGGAGAGGACCATTCTATTACGTAACAGAAGATGTCCATGGTGACCTTGACCATGGAGGGATAGCTAGAATGGGGTGAGAGAATGGGAGAAGAGGAAGAGTAGGCTGTCAGTGAGAGACACACAAAGTAAGTCCTTCTTCCAACCTTCGGGGAAATTTAATTTGCTTGCCAAATACCTTTTTAGTAGTTCATTTCCTGCCCACTACTTAAAAAGACGTTGCTATCCTGGCCAACTTAGAGCAGTTCTAGAATGCAAATAACAGGCATCCAGGAAGGGGAGGCAGGGTGGCAAGCTCTTGGCCTGAGATTTGCTGGATTCTGCAGCCCCAACGGGCTGCGAATTATCAGGCTGTGCTGCCCTCCGTTTGCTGCTTAGCCCCTGGCACACTCTCACCCTCCCCATTCCATCTATTATTAATGACATCATTGTAATCAAAAAAAGAGTTAGGGAGAATTTGGAATGCATCAAGTAGGAATTGCAACAAAATACTTTGTTATTCAATGATGAATTTTTAAATGAAACATCTAAATACAGATTTCTCCCCAAGAGATGTTCTGATTTGAGGCTGAGCTTGAGGTGCTGCCAAGAAACTGTCTCATTACAAACTGGGCCCTGAACCTAGATGCTTAGGTAAGTTTCTCATGCAGAACACAATGCGGTCTTTTCTACCCTGTTCCTGGTGTGGGCTGGGGTGCCCAATAACACGAGGGCCGGAGAAGCTCCGATGAGAAGCTTGCCCATTAAGCCTTGAGAGGGCATTTGCTGAGGTTTCCCTGCGTCGGTTGAGTTGAAGTGCAATTTTAATTTTATTTTGCTTTTTGGATGCTTGGGGAAGGGAGGCTGGTATTTAAAGCCATTTCCTAAAACGAAACAGAACAGAAACCTGATTTATCCAAAGATTTTCATGCTTGGTTGAGGCGATGCCAGGAAATAATGAATCTGGGCCTGGCCTGGAATCTGTTGACCATGACCAATGCTGCTGGTGAAAATGTATTTATGAAAACCAAGCCATAGGGTCAAGTGGTCCAGGCCAGGCCCTAAGTCGAACGATCTGCCCTTTGTTCCTCTGCTAAAAATGAGAAACTGCAGATGTCGTTTAATACTTCACAAACCACAATCCCTTTCTTGTACAGAGAAAGTCCTCAAACCTCCCAGAGTAGCATTCAAGTAGGCAGTTCCTGATCCGGAAAATGCAGCACTTCTGCAGATTCACAGGTGCCTGAGGCCTCCTCTACGCTACTGCATCTATACCCAATTTCCCCTGGAGTCCCTGGAAACCAAGTCCTCAGTCTAAAAGAGGACCTGACAGAGTTTAAGCCTGCAGTCAGTCAAGAGATGTGTGTCAGAACTCTTCCCTGAGTGAGACCTACTGGCCCAAACAATGAGGTCTTCTTGCTAGTGTCATGGTCAAATAGTCTACAGGCCCAGACAGTCCTTATCCTGCAAAACACTGCCATTATCATCTACCTTTTATTAAGCAACTACTTACTCTATGCCTGGAATGCTGAGAAGGAGTGTTATGTGGAACATCTCATTGGATCCACAAAACAACCATTGGAAATTGGCATTATTAGTCTCATTTTTTTAAATTTCTTTTTTTTATTTTAGAGAGAAAAGGAGCATGTGTGTGTGAGCAGGGGAGGGGCATAGGGAGAGAGGGGGGGAGAGAGAGAGAGAGAGAAAATCTTTTTTAAAATTTATTTCTGAGAGAGAGAGAGAGAGACAGACAGACAGACAGACAGTCAGAACAGGGGAGGGTCAGAGAGAGAGGGAGACAAAGAATCTGAGGCAGGCTCCAGGCTCCGAGCTAGCAGCCAGCACAGAGCCCGATGCGGGGCTTGAACCCATGAACCGCAAGATCATGACCTGAGCCAAAGTCAGATGCTTAACCAAATGAGCCACCCAGGCGCCCCAAGAGAGAGAAATCTTAAGCCGGTTCCATGATCAGCGCAGAGCCCAACCCTGAGCTTGATCCCACGGCCCCGGGATCATGACCTGAGCCAATATCAAGAGTCAGATGCTCAGCTGACTGAACCACCCAGGCGCCCATTTCCTCATCTGTAAGGTGAGCAAACTGAGGCTGAGAGAAGGTAGCCATATATATAATATATGTAAAAGATATTAGAGCTTAGACCCCAGAGCCCATGCTGCACACTCCCTTCTGGAACAAAATGCCTGCCTCAGTCAATGACACAGTGCCATCTCCATCCCAAAGGATGCTCCCCAAATAGCGGAAGCTAGAGTCTGTTTTTAATATGCACATACTTCTACGTAACAATTTGGCAAAGAAAGGGACATTGAGAAGGTGGCCTACAAGCCTTGACCTAGGCCAGCAGCGACTCCGCCCCAACCTGTCCACAGAAAGAACTCTTCTCAGAATCTCACCTCACACAACAAATCTCTGGACAGTTCATTAAGAATCCATTCTTAACTAGACTCCAAGGTATCTTCCATGTCCTTAGTTCACAAGGAAAAAAAACCCCTAAATATTACAAGAAAAATACGACTGGGGAAATTGTCATTATACTGACCATTTACTAGATTGAAAATTTTTATTTGAGCCTGACAGTTTCTGCAAGCACGAGGCCATCCAAGAGCCTACACAGCTCATGAAATTTACATCAACTCTACCTAGAATTCTGAAGGGGGGAAGAAACTCACCAACTCTCTCCTATTGACCCTAAACCCTCCATAAGAACCACACCGTGTATTTCCTTTAGCACCGTTGGGGAAGGCGTCAGAGGGTCTGCTGATCAGAGACAAGAACAGCTGTTCGTCTCCTAGGTGTTGAAGTAGGCGCTGGGGCCATGCATGAGAACGTCGCTGGCTCACTTCCACAGCCCGTGGCCAGTGATGAGGGCCCGCAGAGGCCCCCTGTGGGTTCCAACGTGGAATGTGTAGGAGGGCGTGGTCATATGGACTTGCAGGCTGTGCACAACTCGTTCTGGTGGATGGGAATGGCACCCTCCATATAGGACAGTAGGAGACAACCAAAGCTCTACAATGAAGCCCGTGTCTTAATATTTCACGGAGCTAAGAAAGACTGAGCTGGCCACTCTTTATGAATTCCAATGAAAATGACATCAAGGAACCACTGCTACAATTTTATTATCTAAACTACTAGGAAACAGGTGTATCTGGCTGTCAAAAATGTTATTAACTATGGGTGACCAATGGATGTGTCCCACATAGGGAGCTAAAAGATCATCGCTATAAAGAGGACGGAGGCAAAAGAGGAGAGTGAACTTCATTGCTGAGAATAACTCCCTGCTTTTTCAGCCCTTGGGGACAAACTTTAACACAATAACATGGACACTATTTGCCGACGTGAATCTTTTCAAGAGGGACAGCACTCACAGAGCAGGAGTTTGAGCCCCACATCAGGCTCCGTGCTGGCAGCAGACAGTCTGCTTGGGATTCTCTCTCTCCCTCTTTCTGCTCCCCCTTCTTCTCTCTCTTTCTCAAAATAAATAAACTTAAAAAAAGAAAAGAGGAACTGCACCTGAAATATTCTACAGGGAGATGCCCAAAACAATTCACAGAAAGGAGGCTGGGTACAAATTCAGGACTCAGAGTCGGCTATTAGTATTATTTTACAGGTTATTTAATGAATTCCTGGTGAATTTTTTTTTTTTAGTTTATTCATTTTTGAGAGAGAGAGAGCATGAGCGAGGGAGGGGCAGAGAAAGAGGGAGACAGAGAACCCCAACAGGCTCCACACTGCCAGCATAGATCCTGACGTGGGGCTCAAACCCACAAACTGTGAGATCATGACCTGAGCTGAAGTCGGATGCTTAACCGACTGAGCCACTGAGGCGCCCATGGATTTTTATTTTTTGTGCCTCCTATGTGTTAGGCACTTTACAGGAACTCCACTCCTCTTACATCATCTCATTCAATCCATACACAGCCCCATGAGGTAAGCTTCCTAGTCCCTATTCTAGTGATTCATCAAATATTTATGGAATGCCTATAATATGTGCCAGACATGTAAGTTCAGGGTAGTAAGGAACTGACCCAGGGTCGCACAACCACTACGTGGGAGGCAGTCAGACAACGAATGCAGATATTTTTGACTCCTAAGCCAATGCCCTGCCCTTCTGTCATCCAAAAGGTCTGTACCAGAGACAATTTGCCATTTTCCTCTTCCCATCTCCTCATTAAAGAGCCCCTGTCACCAAAGAGGAAAAGGCAATATTAATTTAGCTCTTAGACTTAAAGCACGTGAAAACTGAGGATGTGGAGAAAGTGGATCGAGGCTCAGGAGACCTGAGTTCTGGTTCCTCCTTGCCATGGAGGTGCATGTGACCTTGGGCCAATTACTTTGGTTATGAAATTGTAACCTCATCTGCCCACCCTTATAGGAGATGACGAATGGCTGTCCATGAGGATTACTGGAAGGTCATGATAGGAACTCTATGAGCTATTTTTAACATTTCAATAAGCCTAAGGGAGATGGATGAGAAAGTTCCCCGAGGTCTAGTAGACCCCAGGCTAACTCAACCATTGAGTGTCTTTCCTTCGGGAAGGAATTCTATCAGCTTATTGTGGTCATATTGATTCTTTCATGCTGACCAGATGCCCTAATGGGCAGTTATCAATGGCTCTGAGCAACAACAATGGGGAAATAAATTATGATATGATAAATATAATTTATTTAGTAGGCCAGATATCTGAAAACATGGAATGCAGGGGGAAATTAATTAAAGGTGCCCTTGGTGATGAAAACTTTTTGGAACCACTAGACTGGATCATCTCCAAGGGCCCTTCCAGCTCGAAAATCCTCTAAAGTACTCCTGAGCAGCCAATAGATCATACGCTACATCTCAGAGCCAGGCAGGCTAATTTCAGGATGAAAGATTAAAAAGCAGCTACTGTGTTGCTGTTCCTCAGACATGCTTAGATATTAAATTTTTTAGTAGCTGAAAAGCAGTGGCAATTTTCTCACTAGTATTATTCTAGTCAGGGAGGAGGTAATCTAAAATTTTAAGAACATTTCGCACCCCTCCCCCAACCACCATAGAATTCATATAGCCATTTTCATTTTGATAATCATCTGTCTGTCCTTCCTTCCTTCCTTTTGGTCCGATGTATTGAAATGGCTACTATTTATCCCATACACGACCTCCCACAAAAGCTGATGGCCGCCATTGCTCTCAAGATTGTGTTGGCGGTGAGGAGACTGGTGAGGTGTTAGGTATACAGAGGCAGCCTACATGGAGGCGAAGTCAGAGTGTACCCATGTCAGACTCCTTGTGTAACGGAGAGCCTGGACTGTCATTTCCTACATATCTATACCCCAAGTGGTGTTCTTCATTGCTGCGTAAGGAAGAGTTCATGGATACACACTAGTCCTCTTCCTAGGCAATACTCTAAGTTCTAAGAGCATGTAAAGGCATCACGATGGTTTATGTACGGACTGCTTCTCTGCTCCTCCAGCACAGATGCTGACCTCCACCATCCTGCATGATGAGGGTAAATCACAGATGGCAACAAAAGACGTAGTCAGACGTCTACAGATCATTCAGGCAATGGAGTCTGAAGGAAGGAGTTTAGCTCATTATTCCTGCCTACTCTGTGAACAGAAGGGATTATTCCTAGGGGAAAAGATCTACCTGCCCAGGCTCTCCTTACCCAGGGCTCTTTATTATGATGCTTATTAACACCACTTGCCTTCAAAAGTGATTAACCCTTCACTGGGAAAGCATCTAGGAATGGAGACTTATATTGGTCAGTATGTTTCAATGAAGTGATTCAATGTGAACTAGAAATAATAGGTATATGGAAAAAAAGGTTCAGTGGATTAGAGAGATAGAAGGTCAGAAATAGCTTTGTACCAGGAGTAGGCAACGAAGGCATCTGTGCACTCACAGTGACTGTGGGTTACCTCCAGAGAAGCTTGGCTTCTACCATAAGCTTTCAACCCAACTGTAGAAGACTATAAGCTAATTAGATGATGTAGATAAGTTGACAATTTTCCTTCCAGGTACATATTCTGTGCATTTTCCCAAGCTTATTATTTATGTTTGCTAATCTGTTCTTTGGAATGGCCTCCTTTAAGTCAAGGAGGTATAGTGATTCAGAGAAATGATCAGGAGGCAGATTGGAGATTTCAAGTTCTGGCTCTGCCACTAACTCTTCGTGTGACCTTGGGAAAGTTACGAACAGCTCTAAGCTTCAGTTTCCCCCTTGGTAAGGTAGGTATGGTAATACTGTCACCGGCGAGATTCCAAGACCCAACCTCTACTGTTCATCTGCTTTTACCCACTGACCTTTGTCCCATATTTTTCCTTCTTTACAGCTTATCTCCTAACTCAGGCAAAAGACTCAAGGGGCACAGCATCGCATGGTGGGAACTGAAACTACCCCTCAAGGAATAACGACTGCCTAGACGAAGAGTTCCGTGGTCCAGAACACCCAGACCAGCTTGAACTCGACCCTCAACTCACACCTGTACAGATGGACGATGGAGTGACCAACAGTTACCTTTAATTCATTGTAATACTAAAATCTCTGTCCAAGGAGAAGCACAAGCCTCATATACATAACACACAACATATGTATAGGCACATTTCCCTAGGATACATGTTCCACCTTATGCCCACCTCTACATACATGACAAGGCTCTTCTTTCTAAATAGTCATCTAACACCAAATAAAAGGAGCCCATTCACCCTTGCTTGAGGACTCATGGCTTTGGAAGTTATTCCCCGTGATCTCCCTATTTGCTGCAAATAGTTTCCTTTGTGCGCCATCTTCACCTGGTATAGTCTCTATGTGTAACTAATTAAGGACTGAATTCACATCAGTTTGGTTACAATACCTCTCTTTCTGAGTTCTTGTGAGAATCAGAAATAATGCAAGGACAGCGCCTGACACATGGCTAATGTTAAATAAGTGGCGGCTATTTGTTATGAATTATCAGCAGCGAGAGGAAAGCATTGGGTGGAAGAATGGTATATGGACTGAATTCACCAAATGTTCTGCTTCGCACAGCCTAGGCAGAAAAGAGCCCCTGTATCTTGAACGGCATGCACGGGGCTTTTGAAACTGGTAAGGCCCAATTCACTTATAAATTTTTCCAAGAGAACAAAATGCTCAACAGTTGGAAATGAATGAATTTGGTGTGCTGGACTTATAAAGAGTAATTTAGCAAGAGAGTCAGGGTGATCAAAAGACTTGGGAGTCAGCTTGGCCTCCATTTAAGCTCTCTGAACCTCAATTTCTACATCTGGAGAGTAGACATAACAATCCCTAGCTGATCGCTTCGATATGTTTTTGTGAAAATCAGATGAGACATAGAAAGTCCCCATAAACCATAAAGAATTCACCACGAGGAAGCACTGCTATTATTACAGCCATCCTCATTTTTAACTGACCCTCCAATCTCTTCAAATGTATTTTATCTGTCACTGCCCCGTCTTTTGCAAAGAATCCATCCTTAGGAACCGAATCGTTCCCTGGGTAGAAATCCTATCACAAAACAGACTGCAATCATAGAAGATGTCCAGAGAGCTGGGATGCTCCTGTCTTTTCCTGAATAATCTCTTTGGGAACAGCATTGCATAGGGAACAAAACACAAAAACAGACCGTTCTGGTACTGCAAGCCACACGTTATGACAAAGTGAGCTGGAGCTTGATTGCAGAGACCACAGGAAGAATCCCAATCACTTCATTACACCAGCATGGCCGGAAGGGCTCTCTGCGCTGTCACCCCCATTTTCTTTTCAATTTCAAATTAATGGCTTTGCTGTCACCACATCCTACTTCTTCAGTTGTGCAATTTGCATGACAAGTTTTATGACAGAGGCACTAAGTGAGGGGCTACTACGAAGAACGCACAGTCAAGTATGGGAAAGGGATAAATGGAAGTATGAATGCATGATGGCTATAAATACCTAGAAACGTTCATGAAAGCATTTTTCCATTTTAATGCAACAGCCTGAAATGAGAAAAAAATACCTTGTTTTTCAATTTCAGATAAGGGATGCGTGTGGAAAGGGCATGGCTTTACAGACAGATTTACAGTCAAATCCCAACTCCAGTACTTACTAGTCTGTGCCTTTGAGCAAGTCACGTTGGCCTCTCTGAATCTTAATTTCCACATCCGAAAACTGAGGGTATAAATATCTATTTTGCCGAGTGACTGTGAGGAGCAAATAAAAAATAAAAATCCCCATTACAGTACTCAGCACACGGCAGGTATTCAACAAGTGTTACTTCCAGGATTCATCTGCCTCCCCCAATGAGGAAAACCCATGGACTGTGCTTGAGTAATATCTACCTATAAGCCGTGAGCCTAGAATCAGGCCTTACAAGGTGTGATATCTAGAGAACCGAGACAGAACAATAAACTCATCACAAAGTGATCTCAAAGCCTTTTGATCCTGATCATCAAACAACTTACAGGCCTGTTATGGGGCTGAATTGTGTCTTCCCGAAATTCTTAAGTTGGAATCCTATACCCCAGTACCTCAGAATGTAACTGTATTTGGAGATGAGGCCCTTAAAGAGGTAATTAAGGTAAAGTGAGGTCATTGGGGTGAGGCCCTAACCCCATGTGATTGATGTCCTCCTAAGAGGAGGGAAATTGGGACACAGATGTGCACTCGCACAAGAGAAGGACCATGGGAAGACACAGGGGAAAGATTCCATCCACCCTCTAAAGAGAGCAGACAATGAGACCAAGCCTCCTGGCACCTTGATCCAAGACTTCCCAGCCTCGGGAGTGGTGAGAAACAAAGGTCTCTTGTTCGAGCCATCTAGTCTGTGCCGGTCTGTGATGGCAAATGAATACATGGGCTGACTCAGAGGGGACAGGGGCTCGGCACGTATCCACTCTGCCACGCTCACCCGAGCACAGCTCAAGGTTTCTCGGCACTTCAGTGTGATTCCACGAAAACGCTCTCAAATAGTACTGATGATGTACCTGGAAAAGGAGACGATGAACTAAAAGTCTTAAAGGGATGCTGCTGCTCTTGACCTTTTTGAGGAGACTGGGGAGGGTGGGGACTGAGGAGTCCAGACAGTCAAAGAGACTTGAGCCTGGCAAGGAAGGCTTCAGAGTAAAAACAAACAAACAAACCCAGAAATCCTTAAGGGACGAGGCCTTTGGGAAGGTGTTCTGGAGGAAGACAGACCAGAATGCCCGTAGGAGGACTCGCTTTATCACGTGCAGTCAAGTGTAAGAATGTTCTAGTACCGCATACTGGAGCTGTGTGATCAGTACTATGGGGCTCTAACATTCCCGAAGTTCTCGCTCCACATGCAGCCACTGAGGCAAAAATCTACCCCAGAGCTTACAACCATGGAGTTCTGAGACCAAAAGGAGACTTTCCCATTTCTCTTAGAATGCCATTCACGAACTTGTGGCTGTAATTCGCAATGTAGAACATTGGACTCTTGATACCTGCATTTTGGGAAGGTAGCCTCCTTGAACACTGCTTGTCTCCACCACTGGTGGAGGTACTGCATTCTGTCTTGAGAGCATACAAAATTGATTGCGCACCCAACCATGCGCCCTCTGGCACCTGAACCAGCAAGAACAGCACTGCTGCTCTTAGTACAAAATGATTGCAGTCTGAGGCAGAGTGGGTGAATCCATTAAGGGAGATAGAGAGTCACCTTCTTTGAAGGAACAACTGTATTAGGTAGGCATTATCACTCCCGCTGTACAGATGAAGAAATTCAGACAGCAGCCGGGCTAGGATTCGATCTAAGGCTTCTCCAGCGCCAAAGCTTGTGATCTTTCTATTACAGTATTGCTATAGAGGTCAAGAAGAGTTAAGAAATCGCTTCTAGTTGAGGAGATCTGGGAAGATGTCATATTTGAGCTTGAGCTTGACCTTGAATCATGGTGTATTAGTTTCCTGTAGCAGCTATAACAAATTACCACAAACTAGGTTGCTTAGGACAACAGAAATTTATTCTTCCCCAGCTGTGGAAGGTAGAAATCCAAAATCAAAGTGTTGTCAGGGTCATTCTTCTTCTCAAGGCTCTAGGGGAGAACCTTCCTAGCCTCTGGTGGTTGCCAACAACCCTTGGGACTTCTGGCTTGTCACTGTATCACTCCAATCTCTACCTCTGTCATCACATGGCCTTCTCCTGTGTGTGTCTATGACTCTGTGTTATCAATGACTTCTTACAAGGACACCAGTCATTAGATCAGGGCCCCACCCTAATCCAGTATGACCTAATCTTAACTAAGGATGCCAGCAAGGAACCTATTTCCAAATTAGGTCACATTCTGAGGTTCTGGGTGGGTGTGACTTTCGAGGAAACACTATTCAACTCAGCAAAGCCATCTGTAGTTTCAGCAGACTGAGTATGAGAAGAAAGGCTTCAGAAACAGTCAAGCATGAGAATTATTTGGTAAGTGGCTTTACTCTGGCAAGAAGAGAGGTAAGGCTATGAAGATAGGTTGAGGCTAGAGCCTGAATGGCCCAGAGTGATTCCCCTGGAGCGAACACCAGCACACATAGCTCTACAGGTTGGTTTAAAGTCTTTGCTACCTTCGAAAGGCACACAGAACGCTCAGCCAGTGGTGTCCCATGTTCTGACTGTGTATACACACTGGATTCTGAAATGAGCAGCAGTAGCAGAATGCCATTTACATGCACCATCCTCCCTTTCCTCTCCCCACCACAACAGGAAGATGTTAAAAGGGAAGGTGTTAAAGGCAAAAATGTATGGAGCAAATACCACGTTCTTCTCCATTACACATAATCACCTGAATGTGTTTCCATCATTCAGATTTGACGAATAGCCAGGGACCCTCCTCTCTGATTCAGGAATGCACTGAATCAATGAGTGATCTGCAAACGGCTTCACATATCAAACAGATACATTTTGTGAGTATATTCCCAGACACAGAGAAGAAATCCATCGAAAAATACTATACTCCTCTGAGGACGTAACTCCGTTGAAATTCGATCTTAGTTTTGTTTGCTATTATGGATAAAAGTAATGATACAACTAATGATATTAAAAAATAGGAGTCTAGCCAATAAATATCATTTTGAGGGCCTGCTATGTGCCAGATTTTGCACTCCTGTTGCATGGAGCACTCACAAAATACTCACCAGTACTTTAACTCTATTTTAGAGGCAGAAGTGAGGCTCCCCCAAATCAAGTACTATGTCCAAGAATTCAAGTTCCTCGTTTGTTTCATCTGAAAATCTCTGCCCTTTTCACTCTACAGCGACGACGTAAACACCTTCTAAACATCTGCACTTACCCACACTTAACTACCATATCGCATTTCAGCAAAAGCATCTCACATGGTTTTTTCATACAATTTCAGTTTGCAAAAATTGTCCTCCAAGCCAGGGAGGTGTAATCATATCTGTCATGTCTGTGTTGGTACAATCTGTTATTAGTATTAAGCAAAGGTATAAAGATGTGATTTTGCCTTATATAAAAAGAACTAGGTCCACAGCTATAACCTATCTCTTCATGGTGGGTTATCTCTATGTTCAGTGATTCTGTTTCAAGTCTGGTTAAGGGCAGACTTGAATGCCTCTAGCATTAAGAGCTCTTGGTGAGAATGGTAGAATGTGAATAAAAATTATTATATCTACAGCAGGAATCATTTGTTGAGGGCTTACTATGTGTTATGCCCGTGCTAAGCAGTGATCATATAACTATTCATTTAATACTTGTAATTACCCTGTGAGTTGAGCGGTTGGCATTATCCCCTTTTACAAATGAAAGAACTGACGCACAGAAAGATCAATGTGCCGTGGTCACAATGCTGGTTAATGATCTGAAATCAGGTCTGTCGAACTTCAAAGCCATCCTGTTGAATTTGGCAGTCCACTGCCTCCCAGCAGCTCAATCTGATAAAGATTATCTGATGAATGAATGTATCCCGATAAGAGATAAGGTTAAAGAGAGGGTGCCTGTTATAGTTGTTCAAATGGATACTTTAAAAGACACTATCCTCGTGATTTGGGGGCAGGCAAATATTTCTCAGGACATGGAAAGCATGAGCCATTAAAAAGCTGATACGTTAGGCATCAGCAAGATGAAAAGGTCCTGCATGCCAAAAGAACAGAAAACTAATGAGCAAGCCACAGTTTGGGGGAAAATATTCACAAAACAAAGATCTAATAGTGAACTTATCTCCAGAATATAAACAAGCTAGTAAAGGAAGCTGTCTGAATGGCCGAAGACATGAAACAATGCTCACCTGGGACACATCGGGGAAATATACATTAAAACCATAATGAGACCATGACGTACCCACTAGAAGGGCTAAAATTAAAGAGACTACAAATATCAAAGTGGTGGCAAGGATATGGGGCATCCACGAATCTCTTACGTTGCTGATGGCAGTCTATTTGGAAAGACTACTCTTTCCCTATCACCAAGGAAATCCACATCTAGAGAAATACTGAAGAGTAATGAAAATATCCATCTATAAAAAGACCTGCGCACCAATGTTCATGGCAACTTTATCTGTAATAGCCCCAAACTGAAAACAATCCAAACGTCCATCAACAGAAAAACGATCAACTGTGGTATATTCATATGCTGGAATGCTACTTGCCAATAAAAAGGAACTACTGATATCCACCAATGATGTGGATGGATCTCAAAACAAGCATGCTTGGGTGAAAAAAACAAGGGGGCTATATAAGGGTTCCGTTTATATAAAATTCTAGAAAATATGAAACGTACATATGATGAAAATAAAAACAACGCTTCAGCCTCCTGTGTGTGTGGAGAAGTTGACTGGGAAGGGACAAAGGGAACCTTCTAGGGTGATCAAAAGGTGTAAGATGTTGATAGAGTTGGGGGTTACAAAAGTGTAAGGATTTGCCAACGCTCATAAAATTGTACGTTAAATAGTGGTACATTTTCTGTATGTAAATTTCACTTAAGTCAAGTGTGTGTGTGTGTGTGCGTGCGTGTGTAAGAATTATTGAAGAGTGGGCTTTGAAGTCAGACAGACTTGGATTGAATCTGGACACCATCATGTAACTTCTTTCACACGTATTTACTTCTTGAGCCTGTGTTGTACGTCAAGCATTGTTCTCATTGCTGGGGATACAACAGTGACCAAAACAGGCAAAAATCCCTGCCCTCACAAAGTTGCTCGAATATTTTCCTAAGGGTAAATAATAATTCACTGAAAGACGTTGACAGAGGGAGTAAAGTGATCCAATTCGCATTTTCCAAAGATCATTCTCTCCCACTCAGCAAGTGAAGATCATTTATCAGCTTTGTGGCCTTAGAGAAGTCGCTTTACCTCTCTGAGCTTTATCTGTTTTTTTTTTTAATTGTTAGTAGTTTATTTTTGAAACAGAGAGAGACAGAGCACGAGTGGGAGTGGGGCAGAGAGAGAGGGAGACAGAGAATCTGAAACAGGTTCCAGGCTCTGAGCTGTCAGCACAAAGCCTGACGCCGGGCTCGAACTGACAAACCGTGAGATCACGACCTGAGCTGAAGTCAGACGCTTAACTGATTGAGCCACCCAGGCACCCCTATCTTGGTTTTAAAATTGGGAAAATATTAAGGCCTATCTCAAGCATTATCATAAGGATTAAGGAAATACAGTTAGCAACTGACATTTAGAGGATGCTCAATAGCTATTATGATGATCTGCCCTGAGATAACTTCTAGTCCATTACATTTATTGTTAAACTTCATTACTTCAGTGGTAGTTATAAAATGGAGAAAATGCAGTTTTCAAATGATGTGCATGATCATCTGGGGAAGGCACTAGGAAGCAGGTCCATTCAAGTTCACCCTGTTCTAGTAGTATATCTCCTGAAATCTGATACCAAGTCACTAGAGCAAGAACAAAAGGAATTCTCGATGGGGAACAATCTCATCTTCGAGATCCTCTAGAAGAAATGTAAAAACTCTCTGTGTTAAATACGTTCCTGTTTGAGTGGTGAGCCTGATTCATGGGGAGAGAATTTTGTCAGAGTGAAAAAAAATCTTTTGAGAGAGAGAGAGAGAGAGAGAGAGAAAGAGACTGAGAGAATCTTAAGCAGGCTCCATGTTCAGCAGAGAGTCCAATGCCTGCTCTATCCCATGACCCTGGGATCATGACTTGAGCCAAAATCAAGAGTCAGCTACTTAGCTGACTGAGCCACCCAGTTGTCCCGAGAGTGAGAAGTTCTAAGACTGAAGGAAGTCAAGGAAGGAAGGATCTGGAGAGCTGTCCCAAATCAGTGGTTCCCACACCTGACTACCCAACAGAATCACGTGAGGACTAGAAAGATCTAGAGATCTATTACCACACTCTAGATCCCCTCAGACCGTCCAGTGTTTATCTGTACCTAAAAGAAAAGGAAAAACAAAAAACCTCTTAAGATAATTCTGATATTCTCAAGTCCCGGATCTACACAAAGAACAACTGTTCAAGTGCAAATCCCTTTTTTCCTATTGGGGAAACTGAGGCCAAACAGAGGAGAGGGAACTAAATCACAGCTCACGCAACAGTTAGTGGCTAAACCCGTGCTCTTATACCCACGCCCTGTGACAGTTCCCATGTTCTCTCCATGCAACAGAGATAGAGATGATTGGTGGTGAATTACAACATTCAGAATACAGTCCATTTTGGGGTTCTGATGAAGATAGCAAGGGGAACAAAAGTTTGGCGTCCTGTTTTTCCTTTTCTCCTCCAAACACTCTTTTACTGTGAACGCTATTTTCTCCCTTTTGGTGGATAAGGAACAGAGGCCCAACAAAGATAAGTTAACCTGGCCAGGTACACAGAGACAGTAAGTGTCGTGGCCGTGATTCAAACGTCTATCTGACTGGATCTAACATGTATACATGGTACACCGCGCCATCATCCTGGTTTGGAACTTCAGCCTGACACTCTTTTACTAGGTTTTCAGACCTCTGGATAGGCTGAAGCTGTGTGTGAGCAAATGACTTCTCTCTGTCTCTGAAGTGGCACAAAGAAATTCCACCCCAGGAAATGTTGATCTTCCACTCAGGTAGTCTAGAGGCCAGCTCACCCCCGAACCCCAACAAAGGTGCCTGTGAACTGCCTTCTTGCTTTCTTGGTTTTGTTTGTTTCTCTCTCTCTCCACACTGGTACCCAGGAGTAGTTGGCCTCACCTTGGGCCAACCAACAGCAAAGGAGAGCCAGACGGACTTGGCTTGGCTTGCCCATCGTCAGGTCCATAATGAGTCTGGGGACCACAGCTGGGGCTCAGTCAGGTTTCTTGACAGTGACAAAGTAGGTTGGAAGAAGGGGGTGGAGACCAGCCCAATAATAGCCTGGGTTGTCTAGCTGGGCTGGCCCGCAGCCAAGCGGGCACCATGCCAAGACTGTGGCCGGCTGCCGCTTCTTCAAGAATTATGGCAGAGTGTTTGTGGAAAGCCAGCGAGATGGCACTTTGTCGAGGACACGGGGGGTGCTTATGATGGTGAAGGGTATTCTAATGAACTCCACGCTGCCAAATGGATGCAGGTCACCAAAACAAGAAAACCAGCAGAAATGAGACAGAAGGAAGAAGGCCTTGATGGAACAACGGCACAGGTCAGCTTTCATTCCATCTCCTGCTGCTGAGATAGTGGTGACTATATAATCGCGGGCTTAAACGGTGTTGTGGCCGGGTCCTTTGTGAAGCTTATATGGTATAGGTGGTAGGAGGTATCCAAGTAGAAGGGAAATCCGAGATGGTTGAAGCTCCGCCCTGGAGGTCAGAGGCACAGGCTCCGAACTCAGCTCTGCCCCTGATTGAATGCATGACCTTGTTCTAGTCATTTCTGCCCTCTTTGGATCAATATTCTCATGTGCAGGAATGAAGGGATGGGCCTAGGTCACTGGGTTTCCTCAGAACTCTCCTAAGGAAGCACTTTGAGGGAGAGGAGGGGGTGAGCGCTACCCAGCCTCTCCCTCCTTTTTACTGCCTTCAACCAGGGGATTCTGTGGTTAAAATAATTCTGAAATCCAGTGAACTCAATGACCTGTAGGGTTGATCCAGCATTAAAATTCTGTGGCCCTCGTGCGCTGCAGGGAATCATCCATGGATAGGCTAAATCCTTGAGACTCGGGTGACTTGGATGTTGAATTATATGCATCTATGAAAAATTACTTTTCTGGGGAAAGGGTTAATAGGTCTCATCAGATACTCAAAGATATCCCTGCTAGCAGGGATCTGGAATGTTTCCAAAGGCCCCACACCATATGAATCCACTTCGCTGTAAATCTAGATTGGGTCCGAACTACGGTTTTAGAATAGGTCTACAAAGAAAGAAAGAAAAGAAATAAAAAGAAAAGGAGAGGAAGAGGAAGATCAGGCCCATCGTCTAACCTCCCACATCAGAATTACAGAAATCACTGTGGGCCACACAATCTCTTAAAAGAGAAGACCAGGAGCATTGTCCAAGCTAATTAGGACGCATTATAGTGAGAAGGGACAATTAATACTTCCATAATACGGTACCAAAATGTAGAAATGATTTCATGGCATTCAGAAAAGCTTGGCACAGCTGCTGGGTACAATTTACTGGAGAGGTGGATGAAGAATGAGAGCAGGCACAGAAGTAGATTTACTTTTCACCTCCAACTCAGATTTTTATATTCAACTCAAGACAAAGGAAGGAGATGGGAGTCAAAAGGTCAGCCCCCGGAAACAGAATCCCCATTTGACTCTCTTGGCACATAGTAGGCATTCAACAAACACAGGTTAAGAGAGTCTCCCAAATCACCCACCATAGGAACATTAAACACTTTCAGGCCCTGCGGTCCTTTTTCGTGAGTCATGAAATCCCTACTCTAACTTTCTGGGCATCTTCTAGAACCCCTCTCCTGTCCTTAATACCCTGCATACCCCATGGGAACAAGGAGAAAAATCAAATAGCATCTTCATTGTTGATGTTTTGGTCATAGAAAGCCCTATTTAACTTGCTTTCTTTGTCTCCCTTCCAAACATGCCCTCAGAATGCCCTCAGAATGCTTAAGTGTTTTTAAAAGGAGTGTGGCTAACTGAGAGGTTATTTCTATTTCACCACCTAACAGTTCTTTGACTTTGGTCAGAATCAACTAGCTATACCTCCTTTTCATCATCTATAACATGGGGACACAGCTGTACTCCACTTGTTCACTCAACAAATACTTGTTGAACAGCTACTCTCAGTCAGGCGGTGGGCTAGAGGCATGGGTTGAACGGTGAAAAAAGAAGACAGCTATGGACTCTGTTTCCATTAAGTTTTCAGTATATAAGAAGAGTGAAACATTAAACAAATAGTGTCCCTAAAAGATGACGTATGAGTTGATAGGGAAGTCCCAAGGAAGCTACAGAGACATACAACAATGGTGAATGAAGTTTTCACCTGTTCTGGAGAGCAAGGAGCGTTCATTGACAGTGAGGACAGATCTCCGACGGTGGGAAGATAAAAGGAGAGCCTTCTCAGCAAAGGAAAAGCAAATACAAACAAAGGATCTGGAGTCTTCACTCTAGATCAGAAATCAGCCAGCGATGGCCTGTGGACCAAATCTGGCCCGCCACCTATTGTAAGGTAATATGGAGTCTGACTCTTCGAGGGCTGGGCCTTTCTAAATGTTCAGACGGGTGATCAAGTGCCTTACGGGTATGGGATGCAGTGGATATTTCCACTTTCTTCTGCCACTGAATCTACCAGACATCAAACAGTACATAGTTCCCACCCAAGGATGCAAGCATGTAGTACGCAGCTTGGAGTGGGGTAAACCTCGTGAGTAGAGGCCAGCCAGCTGGTCCATCCACATGGGAGCACACTGTTTCCTCGACCTGACTGCCCTTCCCAGGCTATGCCTCTCGACTCTGCCTCTTTTCTTCCTTCAGGCCATAGTTTGGATGTCCTCTCCCTCCGGAAGCTTTCCTTAAATCCTCTTTCAGGCAGTGTTAGGGGCTTGGGCTCTGGCTGTCCTCTATTCACTTGTACCTACACCTCCTTCACAGCAACCTTCTGGCTTCCCACTTCCAGTCCATAATACAGCGCTTGGTGCCGAGGGTAGAACTGGAACATGCTTGTTACGTTAATGAAGGCACAAATGAATGAATGAATGCCAGGAAATATGGCACACTGCCAAGGTATGGAACCTGTTCGTGCCCCTCCATACCCCCTTGAGGTCCAATTTTACTGAGCAGGTGGTTTTTTACACACGACTTCACCAAGCATCACACATGCGGGCCTGATGTAAGAAGTATCACCAGGTGTAGGGACATTCTAGGATGATTCAAGAGACTCGGGACCGGGTACATAATGTGTGGAGCCCAGTGCAAAATGAAACAGTGGGTTGTTGCTTGTTCAAAAAGAGTTTCAAGACGGTGACAGAAGAGCAGTAAACCAAGCACAGATCACACATCCATTAAGCCAGTCCTGAAGACACTCTTAAAGACCAGAATTGTCTTTAGTGTCTACAGTCAATGAAAGGGAGTGTTGGAGAAGAGTTCTTCTTATTTTCGGTATTATGATGCATGGAAGGTTCTGCATGGAAGGTTTTTTTTTTGTTTATTTTTTTTAGTTTTGATAGGTCAAGTGTATCAGTCATTTTCTTTGTGATTTCTGCTTTTCTAACTTCTTGTAAACTCTAACAATTATTACACAGAAAAAGGATGTGAAGGCAAAGATTAATTCATCAGTGTGTGAGAAAGATTTCATTTAATTTTGAGTTTAATATAAGGTTGTTGAAACAATGACTTATAAACCAAATCACGGGGGACTATTCATTCCTTCCATCCTCCCTTTTTTTTTTTAAGAGAGAGTGCATGCGCACAAGGTGGGGAGAGGGGAAGAGGGAGAGAGAGAATCTCAAGCAGGCTCCATGCTCAGTGCTGAGCCCAACAGGGGGTTCAATTCCATGACCCTGGGATCATGACCTGAGCCCAAATCAAGAGTCAGACACTCAACCAACTGAGCTACCTAGGCACCCCCCTTTCATACTTTTAGGAAATATCAGTTTTAAAATCCAGTGGTATTTTCTTGATTATGCAATCCTACTGGGTCATAATCCAAAGCTACGTAAAACTTTTCTAAGCCAAGGTGTACCTGGGTGGCTCAGTCGGTTAAGTGCCTGACTTCAGCTCAGGTCATGATCTCATGGCTTGTGAGTTTGAGCCCCACATCAAGCTCTGCACTGACAGTGCGGAGCTTGCTTGAGATTCTCTCTCTGGCTCCCTGGCTCTACCCCACCTGTGTGCTCTCTCTCTCTCAAAAATAAATAAACTTAAAAATGACTTTTCCGAGCAAGAAGAAATGGGAAGCAATTTGTTTCCTTCCTTCCTCCCTCCGTCCCTCCCTCCTTCTAGTCTCTCATTGACTGAAACACCTTCTCTGAGTCCTGATTACACGTGCTGGCACAGCTCTGGGTATTGTGAAGACCAGGCAAAAACAGATATTGTCCCATTAAATGCGACAATCGTGAGGGCTGTGTAAGACATGTCAACAAGGGGAAACAAGAGCACAGCAGACGCTCTACTGAAGGGGTGCAAAAGTCCGAAGAGGAAAGCAGCCCCACATCTACCTTAGACGTCATGCTTAAAAGCCTGTTTCTGAGAGGGGAGTAGGGACTATCTAGACCGAGAGAGGGCAGGAGAATGTCTTCAGGCAGAAGAAAGGGTATGTGGAGAGATAAAGAAGATGTAGAAACAAACTACGTGTTTGTTGGTTTCCCCACTAGAATGTAAGCTCTTTGTAGAAAGGACTGTTCGTCTGTTTTGCTCACCACGCCATACGCAGGGTCCCGACATGAATATCTGCCGAGTGAATGGACGTCATATCCCGGAAGCGGAAGTATTTGGGTCTGCCTGGGAATGATGACGGGCTGAAGGGACGATGACGGCTGAAGCTGGCAAGAGTGGGCAACGTTGGCCAGAGTTCTGTGCATCGTGCTAAGGTGTTGTAAGGGAAGGCTAGTAGCCGGTGGGACGGGCGGAGGAGGAGGACTGGCTGGAGGGAAAGAGGCCTCATACATGGTTGCTGTCATTGGTCACTGGCGTGTCAAGAGCTTGAACTGTGGTGGCGGCAGTGGGGATGGAGAGGAGCCCGTTTAAGGAGCAAGCTCAGGAGAACTCTGGGGTGGAACACATTTGGGGAGGGTGGGGGACAGAGAACAAAACATCTAGGCTGACTTCCAGGTCTCTGACATACTCGGTAGCACCGCTCAGAGACTTGAAATATTTGGGGCAGAGCGCTTTGTGGGAGAGGATGATCTGTTAGCCACATACAATCGCAACACAGTAAAAGAGCCTGTATAACGCCTGCGTAACCAAATGAGTTGGAGGGGGTGTTATATTTATGAAACTTGTCACGGGCTAGCATGGTGCACTGCTCATTACTAGTGTCATTTTCTTATGAGAGCCCTGGCTTCTGAACCCACAATGCAACATATTAGGGATGCCTTTTAATTAGCCTATCACTACAACAAATTGGAGAGCCGAGAGCTTGTCATTGCCTCCCATGTATAACCAGCAGCGGGAAACGAAATTTGAAACTCTAACACCAGCAAAAATCCTGAAAGCCACCGAACACAAGGACCAGATGCTTACTTTGTTGGCAGGCAAGTCACTCCCGCAAATCAATCAAGCCTGGTTTTGACTGGATGATTCACCTGCCAGAAGGGCCATGCATGCGAATGGCAATGGTCTTGGACTAAAATAAGTGCAAATCACAGAGCACTGAGTGCGTGTGTGTCTGTGCACGTGTGCGTGTGCATGCTTAGCTCTGGCACGCATAACACAATAAAGCTAACGTAAAGAGAAGAAGAACACAGACAGGAAGGTAGGTGCAATCTATTAAATGTTAGGTGTCATGAGGGCAAGGAGAGGGTCTGTTTTGTTCTCCATTACAGCATACTTCCTACCGCAGTGCCTGGCACATGATTGGCACTCAATAAGTATTTTTTTAAATAACATTGGTATCTTCATTTTTTAAGTTTATTAATTTATTTTTAAAAAATTTTTAAATGTTTTATTTATTTCTGAGAGAGAGAGAGAGAGAGAGAGAGAGCGTGAACAGGGGAGGGTCAGAGAGAGGGAGACACACAATCCGAAGCAGGCTCCAGGCTCTGAGCTGTCAGCACAGAACCCGACGCGGGGCTCGAACCCACAAACCATGAGATCATGACCTGAGCCGAAGTCGGATGCTTAACTGACTGAGCCACCCAGGTGCCCAGAAGTTTATTAATTTATTTTAAGAGAGAGAGAGAGAGAGAGCAGAGGAGGGGCAGAGAGAGAAGGAGAGAGAGGATCCCAAGCAGGCTCTGCACCATCAATGCAGAGCCCGACGCAGATGCAGTAAGATCATGACCTGAGCCCAAATCAAGAGTCAGACGCTTGAGGTGCCTGGGTGGCTCAGTCAGCACAGAGCCTGCTGTCAGCACAGTCTGGAGCCTGCTTCGGATTCTGTGTCTCCTTCTCTTTCTGCCCCTCCCCTGCTTGTGATTTGTCTCTGTCTCTGAAAAATAAATAAATGTTAAAAAATTATTTTAAAAAAAGAATCAGATGCTTAACCAACTGAGCCACCCAGGTGCTCCTCAGTAAGTTTTTTTTTTTTTTTAAATAATTGAATGGGGAGAGAGAAGGAGGGTGGGCATCAAGCCCCATTTTCCAGTGACTTGGGTAATTAGTAAGGGGCACAGCTGGGATTTCTGGGCTCTTGGTCCGTATAGCCTATGCTATGTCTACTCTGCCATATTGTTTCCCTCAGTGAGATGGGGGTGGGGGCAAAGAGGAAGAATAATGAGTCCATCTGTCCAGGGATAGGTGTGCTACAGAGACGGTGCCAATTAACACACCTCATAAACAGCCTTTCCCGCAAGCCTTTGATCCTTCCAGTTCAAGAGTGTTTCCACTTACACCAAATACACCTTCAGGAGAAATGTCTGTTCCTACAGTGCGCCAGATGGGCTAGTGACTAACACACATGTCCACCTGGCGACTCAAAGAAGAGAACTTCTAAACTAACCTTTGTCTTTTAAGTTTCCACCCACTACCCATACCTTTTCAGCAATCATATCCTATTTTCAATCATGGCAAGGACTAAGATACTAGGAGACATTCCAGATAAATATTACAGTTAGATGCTTAAGGAATGACCACATGACACTACCACCAATTCCTTTATTCTTTTAGCCAACGAACTGGCGACCCGAAGTGGAGTAAGGGTCAGAGGCCAGCAGTTGGGGGAATACAGCGTTGGAGAAGGTGGGATGGAGCCAAAGCTGGGAAGAATATAAGAAGCAGAATTGTCCATGGTGTTAACAGAACTGGGCTGCCCATAAGTCTTCGCTATTGGTTGCTGGGGGACATGATGAGTTGGTTAAAAGAGAATGAGTGGGATGGAGAACGGCCCTCCCTGGCTGGTGCCATTCGGCTCATTTTCTAATACAGTCTGCTTAGGAGCCCCTGACCCCGAGGAGCCCCTGACCCCGAGAACAAGGTCTCTGGCGAGACTTCCACCCTGCACAAGCCAGTCTCTAGAGTTCCGCCCAGCCTCTACTCTGGGGCCTCATTCTCACCTCTCAACTCCCTTTTCACTGAGTCATTATGTCCTCTCTACTTTGAAGTCTCCAACTCTTAAATATTTAATGAGGGTAATAAGGACACTCCCCCCCCACCAACTCTGTAAAAAACAACTAAGGAAAGAAAAATGCCTTGGACTGACCAAATGTGGGTTTGGGAATCTAACAGCTAGGATTTCAGCTATATGCATTACACCAGAATGTTCCGGCATTCATCACAGCTCACTAAAGGAGATCGTGAGAACAAGCACATTGTATGTATGAGCGTCAGCGCAGTGCTGAGCTGTGTAGGAGACACAGAGCTCAATCAGATAGAGTCCCTGCTCTCACGGAACTCACTAGTGCAAGCCAGTGCTAGAACTATGGCCAGATTTTCAAACCCTGAATCGGAACATGCAGTATGGACTATTTCCATGTCTGTCTGGTGCCAGAGGCCAGCGAGAAATTAGAGTCCAGAGGCTGAAACACTAGTTTCTGGGGCAGTTTGATGATCATGCTAAGGGATTGTGTGATGCATTTGTTTCCTCTGAACCTTTCAAAAGGACTGTTTCATGGCAGCATTGGGCAGGCTTTTCAATGGAAGAACCATAAGAAAAAGAATAACACTCCCGACGTCTGGGGCATTTCATCGGATACCGAGAGTTTTCACATCCACTATCTCCTTTGAGGTTCACAGCAAACTTGGGGCATGTGCAGGGAAGGCATTATCATCACCATGTTCTAGATGAAGGCACAGGCTCAGAAACTGAAGTTCAATGTCTTCTCCAAGATTATGCACCTAGCAAATGTTGGAGCTGAGATTCAAACCCAGGGTCGCGGATTCCAAGCTCTTCGACAATACCATAATGTGAAGGTACCAGAGAACCTTCAAACGGAGCAAAAGCCCTTCCATATGTTTGGGGACTCTGGGAAAGTGTCTGGGAGGAGGCAGGACAGGAACCAGGATTAGATGGACGGAGAGTTCTTGGGCTCACAGACCCAGAGGAGAAAAAGTACTAGAGAAAGGATGCTGTGGGCCAGAGGGGATGGCAAAAAAGCCCGGGGGATGACGAGAGACGCAGAAACAGTTCACTGGGGCTGCAGGGGAATGGACCGGCGAGAAAGGCTGAGAACAAAGGTAAGAACACAATCGTGAAGAATCTCGACTCACGCTGGAAAAGACTTTTAGGGGGTACAGAGGTTAGAGAACAGCAAAGGGCAAGAACACCAAGCTCTGCTTCAGGGAGCCTAAGCTTGTGGCGGTACGGAGAACATGCTAGAACGGCTGTAGTTTGACCTATATAGAAAAATGGATTGGAGAAAGTTTTCTGGGACTTGCTGTATTCGATTTTTTGAGTTCATTGGATATTTCTCACACTCTCTCCGTGGAGGGGGGGGAAACACACTTTTTAAAAAATTTTTAATGTTTTATTTATTTTTGAGAGAGAGAGAGAGAGAGAGAGAGAGACAGTGACAGTGTGAGCAGAGGAGGGTCAGAGAGAGAGGGAGACACAGAATCCGAAACAGGATCCAGGCTCTGAGCTGTCAGCACAGAGCCTGACGCGGGGCTCGAACCCACGAACCATGAGATCATGACCTGAGCCGAAGCTGGACGCTTAACCGACTGAGCCACCCAGACACCCCACACTTTTTTTTTTTTTTTTTTTTTTAAAGCCTGGCTTCCAAGCACTGTATTACACACAATTCAGGGAAAGATCCAGGGCCCTGGAGGCCACCCCAAGGCAAGGCCCACTCTCTCCTGACCTTCGAAGTGAATTGCGGTCTTAACAAATCCATTTCTTCCATGAGCATGTGTGAGAAGTTACAACAGTTGCCTCTATTTTAAAGAAAATGAAAAGTATTTGTCAGAATTTCCTGAGGGGGGATAAAAAAATAAAAAAGAAAAGAGGCCGTTGAAAATGGATTAAGGTGGGTTATTAGCAGACAGATGAAGTGACATTTTGTATAAAGAAAATAGGCACAATAATGCATTTAGGATTTGATTGTTGAAATTACGGTCCTCTTCTCCGTGGTCAAATGGAATAAAATGTCAGAGTCACCATTTTCCCCACAGAAAGCTGCTAAAGTTATAATTTTCATATGGATGGGTTCCACAGATAAAAAGAGGTTTCTGTGAGGCTCTACAAAATAACTTCTTTTACAATAGCAAACGTTGAAGCCATTTAAGATATTAACTATGACTCAGTGCACATTTAAGATATTCAAAATACTAACAATGAACTATTTTAACCCGGCTATTAGAAATGCACACGGGGGGGTGGGGGCGGCGCCTGGACGGCTCAGTCGGTTAAGCGTCCGACTTTGGCTCAGGTCCTGATCTCGCGGTTCGTGGGTTCAAGCCCCGCGTCAGGCTCTGTGCTGACAGCTCAGGGCCTGGAGCCTGTTTCAGATTCTGTGTCTCCCTCTCTCTGACCCTCCCCTGCTCCGCTGTCTCTCTGTCTCTCTGTCTCTCTCTCTCTCTCTAAAAAAAAAAAGAACAAAAGAAATGCACACAGGGGTTGTTTCAGAAGGTCTGTAACTTTGGTCACATGGCAGACACTGGCCCCAAACACTGCCTGGGTGACAATATGCATGATTCTCTCAGTTCACGCGGCCTGACGAGTACCTCTTCATCTTCCAAATGCAGTAAGCACGAGTCATCTTCCTGACTCTCATTCAATGTTCTCCTTTCTCTTAAAGGACTAGTTAAACTTTCAAAACACAATACGTTGTGGGATGAGGAAGGCATTGACACAGCATCTGTGTCTAGTTCACAACATCTTAAATGATCTTGCCTGTGAGCTACTTAATGCATCCACTGCTCAATACAAAATTGATAGAAGATACTTCTTCATATGAAAATAGTGCGGGAAAGGGTCCCTCTTTGCCACACCTTGCAACTTCCTCACAATCCGCTTCCATTCCTAAGAAATCGGCCATTGCACCACAGGTATGTGAATATACTTCCTTGACCTTAATTGGGGCCTAATTGGTAAGACATAAGTCTCAAAGTATCTGGCTGAGGAGCCTGGCCACAGGGAAACAAGGAGGGATGATGGAGGGAATACAGAGCAAAGGCAAGAAAGGGGACAGTCTAGAAGGAGATGAGGGATTGAACAAAAGGACGGACGGAGCCGGAACAGGGCCATATGGCTCGCCACTTGGAACCAGCCCCTAATTCCAGGTGACCGCTACCAACCACATGGCACTTGCTATCCTTGAGTCAGTTTTACTTTCGCTGTTCTCATGATCTATTTAAGCTGTCTTACTGCTCAAAGACTTAAGGTAACTGACAAAAACAAAGCTGAAGTCTTGAACTTGTACTAGCCAAAATGGTAGCCAACAGCCATAGGTGGCTATTTAAATGTAACTGTAAATTAACTGATATTAAATACGGTGAAAAATTCAATTTCTCATTAGGATTAGTCACAGATCAAGGGTCCGACAGCCACATGTGACTAGTGGCTACCATACAGAACATTCCTATTGTATTGAAAAGGTCTATTGGTCAGCATTGTCGTAAACTATGATTTCATGTGTGGCATGAGGAACTTTCCATAATACTGTCTCGCCCCTTCTTTTCCGCAGGCCTGCTCTCACTCCCTCAGCACTTGCCTCTGTCTGAATTTAATGTACTTTCTGACCTGCTTCATCTTCATGGGCTAGCTGCCCTGATGTTCTTAAGATTAGAAGGTTTCTTGAAGGTTTCATTTAACAATAATGATAACAATAGCTAACATTGAGTACTTATTGTAACTGTACTTCCAAGCACTTGATTTTTACCATATATGCAATCCTTACTACCCATTTCACAGAAGGGGAAACTGAGGTTAATATTTTGCCCAAAGCCATACAGCTGGCAGGCAGCAGAACCAATATTTGAATCTGGGCACTTTGACCCCAGAAACATTTATTCACCATGCTATGGAGTGTTTCCTAGGACTACGAAATAAAGAAACAAGACAGAGTTTACGTACTTCTGAAATCGTACAGTTGAGTCCAGGAGACTAACCAAATGAGGTAAACAGTAAACCAGTCAAAACACTGATTACCAGCAAGAGGTCTGGGGCCCAGGTTAAAGTGCCTTGAACAGGCCTGGTAAGTTACAGGCATTCGAATGAAGGCCTGCCATGGGGTAATTCTACCCGCTTAGCCCGCAAGTAATGTCAGAGCAGATATAAACAAGTAACTATCATCCCTGAGTTCGCTGTGTACACACACCTCCCTGGGAAGAAATGTCAAGGTCAGACCTCTTATCTTCTATGAGAAAACTCTGCTGTGACTGCCTAAAGAGACTACAAGCACTGAAATGTAGGACAGATTAATGAGACATCACGGGGCAGGAAGCGTGTACCGGCTGGGAAATCAAAATACCTATATTGTAGGATGGGCTCCGCCGCTGGTTAACAAGCACCGCCACTCTGAATCAGGCCTTGCTTCCTCCTAGGTCTTAGTTGAGCCGTCAGTAAAATGAGAGAAGGGTACGCAAGGTAGGATATTTTCCAGTTTGGGTGTGTGACTTTCTAGAAAGTGAGGAGGCCGGGGTAGCTGCCCATCATGTATAGATTCTCCTTCCCCACACTTGTTTCCACAGTGTCCCTTTTCGCATTTGACCAAAGAGAGGCAGACCCCCTGCCCCTCCTGGATTTTATGATGCCTTGTCTGAGGGAGTAAAATCCTCTCAAGTACCAAATGACAAAGGAAGGATTCAAGAACAGAGAGGCTTCTGAAGGCGGGTCCCTGTACAGCAAAACAGAATGTTCAGGTAAGAAGGGCCGATGAAGGGGCGCCTGGGTGGCTCAGTCGGTTAAACATCTGGCTTCGGCTCAGGTCATGATCTCGCAGTTTGTGGGTTCCAGCCTCACATCGGACTCTGTGCTGACAGCTCAGAGCCTGGAGCCTGTTCCAGATTCTGCGTCTCCCTCTCTCTCTGCCCCTACCCTGCTCATGCTCTGTCTCTCTCAGTCTCAAAAATAAATATAAACAAAAAATAATTATAACAAAATAAAGAAGTGCCAATGAAGCAGTGTCTTTATTTCATCCGGTCGGCAAGCCACGGCAAGGCTCCGTGCCTCACCTACGCACCATCACGTTAGAATCAGGTAGCATGACATTTGTCACTGGACAACATAATAAAATCAGACTCAAATAGAAAGTCGCTCTGACTTGACCGAGTGGTTAGACAATGAGGACTAATGGCTTCACTACTGAGGTTATACGGTGGGCGTTTTCCATAGGCTGAGTTAATTTAACTGAGCCATTTCCAAGGTTGTGACGTGAACAGTTAACACAGTTTTTCAAAATGCTTTTCTCATTTCAGAGGGAATAGGGGTATTTTGAAAACCTGCGTTAATGTGGGTTTCTATAATGTTCAAAAAGCACTTCTTACCCATTCCTTTTAATCCCCGAGCCAAACCTTCCCTCATTTTAACTTTCCAGCATCTGTATCACTGGATTCTACAAATTTCCGCGAAACACGTGACATCTTACCTTTCAACTTCTTAAGCAGGAATCAAAAAGAATGTGCCCCTCATCTCTCCCTGGCTCATGAGTGCCGATCAGTAACAATTTCATGTTGTCTTTACCATGAGGACTTGATTAGAAAGAGCATGTTTTCTTTTAAAAACCAAATTTTGCATTGGTAGCCACTTTGTTCCCGCAATGAGCTACAAAATGCAAAACAATTGCTAAAGCTCTTCCTGTGAAACAGCTGGTTGATAAATACTAATAATCTCTAGTGAATAGTAATGATAGTCAGCAGTACAGATGCTTCCAGGCATACTTTTTGGCCCTAATGGGGGGAAAGCATTGAAGAAATTCATGTTTGGAGAGATAGAGGCATCTTTTGTTTCCTAGATGATAAGAATGAATAGAGTTCGCTTGTCAATGCCCATTAATGTTGGCAACTTCATGATCTATGTGTTCAGTTTACACACAAACGCTATAGAAGAGGTGAACAAAAGGGTCAAACAGAGCAGACAAGGTAAGTGGGAAGGTTTACATTCACACATTCAGGAAACAGACAGTGAAAGCCTAATGTGTGCCAGACCTTGGGTCAAGAACCAGGGATAGAAAGAGATGAATAAGACACAGCCTCTGCCTTCCACAAGTTCATTGTTCAAAATGGGATGAGATCAGAAACAAAGCTGGTATGTTGTGTTGATTTCACTCTTATGACAATGATGCCCGGAGAGTGGGATGCTAGGAGAACACAGAGGAGGAACATCTTGGGGAGTTCGAGGGTCACCAGAGAAAGCCTGTTGGACAATGTAATTCTTGTGCTAAGACTGGAAGACTGAACAAGGCTTAGACCAAAAGGCGATTCTAGATGGAGAAAGAGCAGGTACAAAGGCAAGGAAATGCAAAAGAATATGGCCCAGAAAAGCACAGCTGGGATGGAAGCATTTGTGTGTGTGTGTGTGTACGTGTGTGTGTGTGTGTGTGTGTGAGAGAGAGAGAGGGAGAGAGAGAGAGAGAGAGAGAGAGAGAGAGAGAGAGAGAGAGAACACCAGGGAGGAGGCTTGTTGTGGTAAGAAATTAGGCAGCAAGAATCAGGGCCCCATATGCCATGTTAACAGATTTGAGAATTATCCTGAATAAATGATCCCATATTGAACAAATACTATAGACCAGGTATATGCCAGTATGCTAGGAGTGAGGGTAGAAACACGAAGATGGGTAGGACATATTCCATGAAGCGTCCACAGACCAATTCTGTGTTATCTACACTATCGGCCATCTACGCCAATTCTACATGAGTGTTCACCCACCCAGGGTTCCACAGAATTTTCAAGCAGTCCTTCCTTTTAGGGTTCAGCTGATAATGTCCAATAGTCCATTTGGCCCACAGTCCACAGGGTGTTAGAAATCGGGAAGCAGTGTACATCATTTATTCAACTCGTCCTCAGTCTCCATCCAAAAGCACAGGGCATTCATTTTAGGTTCAGGGGCCATATAAGGAAGCTCCTTCTCATAGTCAGCATGCTTCACCCTCTTCCTCACCCCCCTTTTCTCCTTCCCTCACCACAGCCTCTTGATTCCTTTAATTCCTTTGCTCCTTCCTACCTCTGCTTTAGAAGTGGATTTCAGAATCAGCCACCAGTAGTAGGTAGTCAGGATCAAGGATCAGACCGGGCATCTGATCAGGGTGAGTAGTCTGGCCGGTCTTAGAAGAGTCAGGATGAGTATGTTCAGTACTATTGGGGTGGGGTCATTTTGGGGAGCATGAGAATGGAGGTATAATCAATGGTTAAGGATCTGACTAATGGGGTAGAATGGTCTCAGTGGAGGCGGCTCTTTCAGACTACAGGGTTTAATCAGGGTTGGGGGAAGGTCCCCAAGGTCAGGAGTGCAGGTGGGACCAGGGTATGGTACAGACGGGTGTGGGGGAAACCACCTGAGTTGTTGGGTGCAGCCAAGACTCATGAATCTGATTCAAGTTAAGGGGAGCAGTTGCGCCTGGAATAATTACCCTTTTTTTCCCCTTCTTATTTCAAGGTTGTTCTCTCTGCTTTGCCAATATCTCTAACCCTTCCGCTATGGATGTCACAATCTTTGTTGCAGCCCACCCATGCAGTCACGGCACATCTATGCCCGGGAAAATCCAAGAAGGTGAACCCCACACTCAGAATGTATATTTTTCAACAAAGAAGTAGGGGTGCTGGATTCTGCATTTCAGTAACAGGTTTCTGCCCCGAACTCAGGAAGGAACTGGAAAGGAGCCATAGAAAACACCGTGCAAGAAAGGTTGAAACAAAAAAAATCATTCTTTCAGCCAAATATAATCAGAAACATGCCTTCACAGACTAGGAGGAGAGGAACCTGAACATCGTACAACTCAGCACAAATCTGGCGTGGGGAGAAAGCACGACTCAGAAATCAGAGGGCTAAGGTCCTTGTCCCAGGTCTGCCACCAGCCTGGCTGACAGTCTTCAGGAAAAAGCTATTTCTCTCGGACTCCCAGCTTCTCCATCTAGAAAACGAGGAGCTTTGAAGAGTTGGCGGCAATGGAGACCAACGTTGGAAAGGGCCTCAGCGCTGGATCTATTTGTGGCTTTTTTTTTTTTTAACCAGAAGCAAGATGAAAATGTCACGTACTAAGTTTCTGTGTCCATTCACCATGTGGATCAAAATGGATAAAGGACCTGAACGTGAGACAGGAAACTATCAACACCCTAGAGGAGAAAGCAGGAAACAACCTCCTTGACCTCCACCGCAGCAACTTCTTACTTGACACATCCCCAAAAGCAAGGGAATCGAGAGCAAAAATAAACTGTTGGGGCCTCATCAAGATTAAAAGCTTCTGCACAGCCAAGGAAACAACCCAGAAAATTAATAGGCAACCAACAGAATGGGAAAAGATAGTTGCAAATGACATATCAGATAAAGGGTTAATATCCAGAATCTATAAGGAACTCACCAAACTCCACGCCCGAAAAACAAACAACCCAGTGAAGAAATGGGCAGAAGACATGAACAGACACTTCTCCAAAGAGGACATCCAGATGGCCAACAGACACATGAAACGATGCTCAGCATCCCTCCTCATCAGGGAAATACAAATCAAAACCACACTGAGATACCACCTCACGCCAGTCAGAGTGGCTAAAATGAGCAACTCAGAGAACTCTAGATGCTGGCGAGGATGTGGAGAAACGGGCACCCTCCTACACTGTTGGTGGGAATGTAAACTGGCACAGCCCCTCTGGAAAACAGTGTGGAGGTTCCTCAGGAAACTAACAATAGAACTCCCTTATGACCCAGCAATAGCACTGCTAGGAATTTACCCAAGGGATACAGAAATGCTGAGGCATAGGAGCACATGGACCCCAATGTTCATAGCAGCACTCTCCACAATAGCTAAAACATGGAAAGAGCCTAAGTGTCCATCAACAGATGAATGGATCAAGAAGATGTGGTTTATCTATACCATGGAATACTACATGGCAATGAGAAACAATGAAATCTGGCCATGTGTAGCAACATGGATGGACCTTGAGGGTGTTATGCTGAGCGAAATAAGTCAGGCAGAGAAGGACAAATACCATATGTTTGCACGTATAGGAGGATTAGGAGGAACTTGACGGAGGAACAAGGGGGAGAAGAAGGGCGGAAATGGTGGGGGAAAGGGAGAGAGGCAAACCATGAGAGACTCTTGAATGCTGACAAAAACTGAGGACTGATGGATGTGGGGGGGAGGGGGGATGGGCATGAAGGAGGGCACTTTGGGGATGAGCACTGAGTGTTATGTAGAAACTAATTTGATAATAAACTATTTGTAAAAAAAAAAAAAATTTTGTTTTGTTTTGTTTTGTTTTCCTTTTAAAAGCTATGAAGCAACACGTTATCACTTCTCTTTACAAGAAAATCACGACTGGAAATGTTCCCCAGCCACAAAAATTACCTACAGCACTAATAGGATAAAGGCAGGTTGCAGAAATATTAATGGCATTGCATGTGTTCATACTAATGCCTTTTAGCTACACAGTAGCTTCCTCCCGAAGAGCTTAAATGGCATACCCCTACTTTTTGCACAACTTGTCGTCACGCTGCCGTTGTGAAGGAAGGAAGGAAAACATTAGCAACCTCTGTTAGGACTACTTGGAAGGAAAAACCGAAGCCGAGTCTAGATCACGGCAAACATGTGGCGAGGAACTACATGCTTCACAGATGCACAGATAGGAACTGATGTGCCAGTTTTTTAGGTACATTTTTCTGGCTCTCGATGCATGTGCATGCATGTGCATGCGTGTGTGCGTGTGTGTGTCTTCATCCAGCTGAGCTAACAAGGCTCAGAAAAGCACAGAGATACCTAAAGGGGAGGGGACAGTGAATAGTGGTAGGGATGGAACACGACTCATGTCATCTGTCTCTCAGCCTAAGGTTTTCCCACATAATATATCTGGTAAATGGGATGGAGTTTACTGCAACAATACCTCCCCTGCCATTCTGGTCTGTTATGTAGATGAAAAATAAAAGTGACCCTTAAGCAAATCCCTCTACTAATCCTTTTGAGGACAATTTTGAAGATGAGAAGTGTCACTGACCAAACAGGTTAAAAGAGCTTGAAAGTGCGTCCAGGCTTCACTCAAGGTCACTGTGGACAGGTTTGGACTCTGAGCAGAGCCTGTACCTCAGCTTTGCCTCCACCCAAGTGTGCTGGCTTCCAGCTTAGAATCTACAGGAAGAAAAAGCAATCAAAAGGACCCTGACGCTTCCTGAGCCCTAGAAAAATGGCTGTCTACAAATATGAGTGATTATTGAATGCTGTTGCTGATTTACTAAACACTGATCTTAAAGGAATGGAATAATCATTACTCAATCATTTCTGTTTGAAAATTAAGTAGTAAATTAGAATATCATTTCCTCAATAAAATGATTAGCACTAGAATAATCTTATAAGGAGAGACTAGCACCTTGTTTGTGGCTGACTTTTGAATCTGCAGGCTTTACATACGTTAGCTTATTTTATCCTTAAAACAACCAGATGACTAGGCACTATATTATGCCCATTTGACAGATGAGAAAACTAAGGCACAGAGAGGTTGAGGAACCCAGCTAAGATGACACAGCTTATCAGTGACAGAAATAAGATTCAAATCTAAACAGACAAGCTCCTGAGTCCATGCCCTTGACTGCTATGCGTTCTGCCCGGGTGAATGGAAACTTACCAATGGCGGGATGGTTCCTTTCTACGTTTTTGCTCTAGAAGGGTCATAGCACGCAGCTCCATGACTGAGCATGGTAATTACAACCAAAGTAGCACTTTGAACTCATCTACCACAATTTCTCTAATTTTATTCATAAGGAAACCAAGGCCCAAGCCAAGTACATGATCAGACGGCAAGTAAATGGCACGGACATGTCAAGACCCCACATCACCCCAGCCTGATGATCTTCCACGACGCCATGCACTTGAAGCTGAACATAGCCTCTGCCGGGTTAGCAGATCCAAGTAATCACGTGACCAGGAGCACATACCACTACAGAGAGAGACAAACGGCACATTTTCCCACATTATGGAAATACTTTTAAAGAGAAGGCTGGCACACCAACGAAACACGTTCTAGAGTTACTTTCTGTAAAGCAATCCAATTTTCCCACCGAATCCATTTTTAAAACAGGAACATGTCACATTCGATTTTCCTGCCATGAGATTATGAAAAGTATATCAAAATAAAGAGTCACAGGAAGGCAACATGGAAAAGTAACAGAAATAGAATGAGCATTTTTTTAAAAATCACCCATTATCCTGCCATCTCTTCAGGCCAAATATTTAATACTGTTATAGTGCTGCTTGCGCAATAAACCTTGGAAATGAACAAAACCTCAAAGCCCTTCCAAGGAAAGAAGAGAAAACATAGCTTTTTAAAAGGCGAAAGATTTTATATGATCTGAAGAGAAACCGGACTATCACAGGTTTTTAAATGTACTGAATTAAATGGCAGCCACACTCCAGCAGACTTGACCCCTACATACCGAGGAACTGACTGAGGACAACCTACAAAGGACAAGGGCTCATTAAGATTTCTGGAAGGTAGAGCAGGAATGTCGTGATGTGGCCACGAAGGTGGCAGAACTTAAGGTAGGAGGGAAAGCAAGCAATCTCTGTTTTTCTAGGGATCTGTTCCTAATCTACTAATAACCCCCTGGGTTCTTCGGAATACGGGCCAGGACAGCCGGAAGCAGCGGCGGCGGCAAAATGCAACACGCAAGCCTTGCAGGTAGCTCTAGATGTGCAGTTCCACAGAGACAAGTCAGGACTTAAATTCATTTCATCCAATCTTGAAATTCAAAATTGGATAATCTTCAGCTACAGGAAAGATTTGGCTGGTGTTCACACAGCCGAATAATCTCAGCAATGGCCAAACTGACTTCTTCCTGGCGTGGATGGTGGATAGGCTGCCGGTCCAAAGGGTGACCAAAGGAAAAAAAAATGTTAACATCGGCGAATGGGCTGATGGTCATTGTACTCAGATACATCAGGGTTGGGGGAGGGGAAAATGAGTTCTTAAACCCATCTGGAAATGTCTTAGGGGTGGTGGGTGAGGCTCATATTTGTTTCCATAAGAGCTATTATTCAGATTTTGGCTATAAAATACATGTACAACATTTTGGTGATTAAGCATATATAAAACATATGCTCTTCATTTGTGAGTTCACTTCCAATGTTGGCGAGGGGCCAAAGACATAATCTATGTGAGGTCGTTAGTAACATATAACACCTTTAAAGATAGCAAAGAATCTTCTCATTATAATGGAAATAGCCCAGTTTTAAAAAAATGTTTATTTATTTTTGAGAAAGAGAGTATGTGTCGCGTATGCGTGCAAGTAGGGGAGGCACAGAGAGAGAGGGAGAGAGAGAATCCCAAGCAGGCTCCAAGCTGTCAGTGCAGAGCCCAATACGGGGCTTCCTCCCACAAACCATGACATCATAACATGAGATGAAGTGGGACAGTTAACTGACCGAGCCACCCAGGCATCCTGAAAATAACCCAGTTTTATTGTTACAGATCAAAATAATAGTTTGATGTATAAAGCTCAGTCACTACACACTCTCCCTAGTTCCCTACTTCTCACTAGTGCCCTAAATGAGCAACAACAAGCAGAATCAGTTTCCACCTAACTCTGTGGGTCCTTTGGGTAGGCTCTTTTTTACTTGGGTACCTCTCTCAATTCTAGGTGTTCCAAAACCTCCCTCCTTAACCCCTTTCTCTTCTCCCTCCGGTCTCTCTCCTGCTGTGAATGTCATCTACCCGCTGGCTTCAACTATGGTTTCCTTTTCTATAGCAAGTTTAACAACGCAATGAAGTCAGCACATCAGATTTGTTATTCTCATCACAGCTGAATAGGCATGAACCAGGTCCCCCCATAAATATTTGTTGAATGAATGAAGGAGTAAGTGAGTGGATCTCTATTATATACTGATGGGCTATTATCATAGGCTCCTCAGCTGGGATCTCCAAATCATGTTGCATAAACGTGTAGGGAGGCACACAGATTGGAAATGTACCAAAACCTGCTTCTATTTTTCTAAAAGGCTCCAGTTTCCGAATGTAAACACTGTCATTGCAAATAGCTCTGCTCCATCGTTAGCATGCAGAAGGAGTGTGCTCGAGGGGATACACAGCATTGGCACATGACTGCGACATCATGTACATTGCACAGGAAGCACAGATGTCCTCTACCTCTGGAACCAAAAGCTGCATTTTATGCAAGAAAAGTGAGTTCTAGGGATCCACCGTACAATGTGGTGCGTGTAGTCAACGACATGGTATTGCACACTTCAAAATTTGTTAAAGGGATAGATCTCATGTTACACGTTCATGCTACAATTAAAAAAGAAAAAACATAGTGAATGGGGCAGCCAGTCCATCCAGATGCGTCATTTAAAAATACAATCCCAAGGGCACCCAGGAAGCTCAGTCGGTCAAGCATCTGACTCTTGGTTTCGGCTCAGGTCATGATACTGCAGTTCATGGTTTCGAGCTCCGCATTGGGCTCTGCGCTGACAGCCCAGAGCCTGCTTGGGATTCTCCCTCTCCCTCTCTCCAAGCCCTGCCCCCGCTCATACATGCGCATGCTTTCTCTCTCTCAAAAAAAATTTTAAAGACTTGGGGTGCCTGGGTGGCTTAGTCGGTTGGGCATCCGACTTTCGCTTAGGTCATGATCTCTCGGTTCGTGGGTTCGAGCCCCGCGTCGGGCTCTGTGCTGGCTGCCAGCTCAGAGCCTGGAACCTGTTTCAGTCTGTGACTCCCTCTCTCTGTGACCCTCCCCTGCTTATGCTGTCTCTCTCTCTCTCTCCTAGAAATTAAAAAAAAAAAATTTTTTTTAAATTTTAAAGACTTAAAAACATAAAATAAAATAAAAGTACAATTACAAACAGCAGGAACTGGAATTAGAACAAACAGAGCATAAGAAAGGGGTAAAGGAGGAAACTGTCAGCAGCAGCCTCGGCCCGGGCATGCTTGCTGATACCTTCCCTATGGTAGCTGCTGTCTCACTGAATTTCTGCACTACATTCTCTGCCCACTATGAAGTGTCCACGAATACCCTGAGGCCTGCTGAGGAGAACAAAAATTAATACTTGTTGGGATGAGCACCGGGTATTGTGCGTAAGTGATGAATCACTGAATTCTACTCTTGAAACCAACATTGCACCGTATGTCAACTAAAATTTCAATTAAAAAATAAGTAAGAATTTTCACTAAAAATTTTTTTGTAATTTTTAACATTTAGTTTTGAGAGACAGAGAGAGATAGAGCATGAGCGGGGGAGGGGCAGAGAGACAGAGAGGGAGGCAGAATGCGAAGCAGGCTCCAGGCTCTGAGCTGTCAGCACAGAGCCCGATGTGGGGCTCGAACTCATAGACCACGAGATCATGACCTGAGCCGAAGTTGGATGCTTAACCGACTGAGCCACCCAGGTGCCCCTCATTTTAAAAATTATAGAGAGAGAAAGAGTGTGAGCAGGTGAGAGGGGCAGACAGGGGGAGAGGGAGAAAGGGAGAGGGGGGGAGAGAGAGAGAGAGAGAGAGAGACAGAGAGAGAATATCTTAACCAGGCTCCACACTCAACACAGAGCTCAGTGTGGGGCTCAATCCCACAAGTGTGGGATCGTGACCTGAGCTGAAATCAAGAGTTGGATGCTCAACTGAGCCACCCAGGCACCCTATGTAGAGATCATGATTTCTTCTAAATACATTTTTTGCACGTAGCATGTGCATCAATATACCTTTAGACTTATTTGGGAAACAGAAATTTTAAGGGTTTTAACCATGCTTACTTAATATTTCATCAGAACATGTATTACAGTCCTAACTACCCTTCCTCTTGCATCGTACCTAGGTGGCTTCATCATCATTTTCATCAACAATGTTATAATGTGCTGAAAGACGCATCGACAAAGATCTACATCTTTGGGAAGATTTCCCCATATCAATAAATATTCCTTCACATTTGGCTTTTTAACAATTGCATTCTATTTCATCATCCATTCCATTTGCTTAACTAACTTCCCGTTATTGGATGGGATTGTTCATTGTATCGAACATTTCACTGTGAAAAATGACCCTGCACCAACCCTCTTGAAAAAAAAAATGACTTCATGCACATCTTTCATCCTTGATGTCAAATGAATTCCAAGAGGTGGTGTTACTAGATCAAAGGCTTCACAGCTTCTTAAAGTTTTGATATATACGGCCAAGTTGTCCTCAGAGAGGGCAATATATTTATTTCAACCTTCTAGGAGGCAATGAAAGTCCTACTTCCCTCTACCCCCACCAACATAGGCCATCTTTAAAAAAAAGAAAAAACAAAAACAAACAAAAAAAAACCCTCTGCTTTTTTAATATGTAGAAAAGATTTCACTTGTGTCCACTTTTTTTCTTTTAGTTGAGTAGAACATTTTAGTCTCATTTTATTTAATTTTTTATAATTTTTTTAAAAAATATTTTTATTTATTCCTAGGAGAGAGAGAGAGACAGCGTGAGCAGGGGAGGGTCAGAGAGAGAGGGAGTCACAGATGAAACAGGCTCCAGGCTCTGAGCTGGCAGTCAGCACAGAGCCCGACGCGGGGCTCGAACCCACGAACCGCGAGATCATGACCTAAGCGAAAGTCGGACGCTTAACCGACTAAGCCACCCAGGCGTCCCTAATTTTTTATAATTTTTTTTTGAGAGAGAAAGTATGCACAAGCAAGGGAGGGGCAGAGAGAGAGAGAGGGAGGGAGGGAGGGAGGGAGGGAGGGAGGAAGAGGGACACAGAGAAAGAGAGAATCCCAAGCCGGCTCCATGCTGTCAGTGCAGTATTAATAACCTGAGCTGAAATCAACCTACTGAGCCACCCAGGTGCCGCTAGTCTCATTTTAAATGTGAATTATTTGATCTTGTGAAGTGGCTTTTAAAAAATAAACTAAGGGGCGCCTGGGTGGCTCAATCAGTCGGTTGAGCAGCCGACTTCGGCTCAGGTCATGATCTCATGGTCCATGAGTTTGAGTCCCGCATCGGGCTCTGTGCTGACAGCTCAGGGCCTGGAGCCTGCTTCAGATTCTGTGTCTCCCTCTCTCTGCCCCTCCCCCACTCCTGCTCTGTCTCTCTCTCTCTCTCTGTCTGTCTCTCTCTCTCAAAAATAAATAAACATTAAACAAAATTTAAAAATCACCTAAGCGATGATAAGTAAGTTTGGTGCTTTACATTCTGAAGACAGGCAATATTGAAACAGGTAGGAAAATTATTATTATCTCTACCTCTGTTTCTGTAAATAGCAAAGTTAATGGTCAGAGTCAAAGCAATGTGACCAAGGTCGGTGGAAGATTAGGACTTCTGGCATCTTCCTAGTCCCTTCCTATCCGGAAGCTGCTACGTAAACATGGGGCCGGTGGGCCATCCAAGCTTGTCCAAATGCAAATAAAAGTGTAACATATACAATTCAGAGATGGACTCGGCCCAGCCCTCTCCTCTCCTCTTGCCTTTCCCTTCTAGCATTATCTTGGCAAAAGAACGCAAAGGGAGGAGGCAGGGAAGGCACCTGCGCCTGGGAGGCCTCCCAAGCATAACTAGAACATATTTTATTCGCTTCAGCATTTGGCTCCACAACAGTACTGGAGATGACAGCCTGTGAGGTGCCTCAGGGCCAGGCACATGGCCTCCTCACCGATGTCCTATGTAGGTTGCTCCAGCCTCCATGCTCCCAGCAGGACTCCAGTGCGCCTTCTGCATGGAGGTCCAAAAAGAAATGGGCCACTCGAGACAGTTGCTTTCTCCCACACCGCACAAACACGCTCATTTCTTCATTTCCATTTCTGGGTTGTTAAGGAAGTTGCAAATGCACTGATGTCTTTCACTCAAAGTCACATTTTATGTTTTTCCAAAACAGTCGTTCCCTTCTCTCGTGGCAAATGCTCAAAACTGTCCTCTGTGGGAAGTAACTCAGCATCCTTTCAAGCGACTTAATCTGAAATAACTACGCATTTTATTCTAGAAGATGGATTGGGGCACCTGGGTGACTCAGTCAGTTGAGTGTTTGACTCTTGATTTCGACTCAGGTCATAATGGCAGGATTGTGGGATCGAGCCCCATGCCGGGGTCTGTGCTAAGCATGGAACCTGCTTTCTCTCTCTCTCTCTCTCCCAAAATAAGAAAATAAAATACCAAAAAATAGAAGATAATGTACAATGTATATATGTACACACACACACACAATATGGCCATTTGGTTGTATGACTGAAGGCACTAATATGGGTCCAGAGGTAGAAATGAAGGAACTAGCATTCATCCAGAGACTACGATGTGCTAAGTGCTATAATTATATTATCTCATTCGCCCTTCAAAGTAGTCCTAAATAGGAGATATTATGATGGGGGATGGTTTCTCAGCCCTACTGGCCGCGTTCACATATCAGGCTCCTTCCAGTCATGTGGAATGCCTTCAGTAAGTCTACGTCAAGTGACCACCGTGTGCGGTGTTAATGCGGGGTGGTTTCAAGCAGAAAGAAGTAGACTGGGCTCCTTTCCAAATCGAGGCCCAAGATGTGTTATTTTCAGCCTCCCAGATCATGTTTTGCTGTGGAGACCAGACGATGTAACCGCTTACAAAATGGAGGCCCAAGGTGGTATTGCCAACTCTTCAATCTTCCAGCTGTGTCTAGTAAAACTTCCTCAGAGTAACTCCGCCTTGGAGGATCTTCCTCAGTGGAGATGAGCAAACCAAAGTCCTTCAAAGGTATACCCTCAACGCTATCAAATGTCAACCATTCCATCAATCAACCATCTCAAGTAATTCAGCATCGCAATTATCAGTGCTACCAGGCCAGGGAAGTTGGCAACAGAGGCAAGAAGCTCAAATCCCTTAGAAAATTGAGGCCTGAGGTGCATCTCAACTTTCAGATGGGGACCTTGGGAGGCTACGTGTTCACCATCTGCTATGAAGCCCCAGGTGACAAATTATTTTTGCATTGTGCTTACCTTAGGAAGCTGCAAAAAGCAACTTCCAAAATCCATAAAGGGGGAGAAATTTCCAAGCAGCAGCTCCTAAAGGGAAGCAATCCTTCCACAGTGGCCACTACGATGTAGCCAAGGAGACTTTATCCAGGCCTGAGACCAGGTACTTGGAACTTTCCCTTCCTTTATTTACTAATATTGTTTTACTTTTTAAGCAGTTTTGTGGAGATATAATTCATAAGTCATATACCCCATCCTTTAAAGTGAATACTTCAGTGGTTTTTATATTCACAGAATTATCCAACCGTCACTATAATAACTTTGAGGACATTTTTCATCATCCTAAAAAGAAATCACATGCCCTTTAGGAGTTAACCCACCCCCCATTTCCCCACCAACACCCACCTGATGTTGGCCACCATTAATATACTTTCTATCTCTATAGCTTGGCTGATTCTGGATACTTTATAGAAATGGAATTATACAGCTTTATAAAAAAATCTGACTCTGAAATGTGGCTATTTTAACTTCTTATAAAGAAGTAAACAGGGCCTCAGGAAAATAATTCTCCCATGGTCACAGAGGTGGAAAAGTGGGGAAGCCAGGAAACAAACCAGGGTGTGTGGATCGAAAACCAATGTTATTTTTACCTTTCCATCCTATACTTTCCAGAAGACCTGGATTCCAGCCTTGCTGCAGCCACTGTTTTGCTCTGTGAAATGAAATAATTCAACACATACTTTGGATGTCTGATAGAAAAGACTCTGTGATGAATTATCTGTAGATATTTAGGGACAGAGAGCTCTTCACTTGAACAATGGGATGGATGAAAGTTCTGCTTACAGAAATGGGAAAAAGTGGAGGCCAAAGTAGGTCAAGAGAGACACACTAAGTAAAGAGGCATACTAACCCCATACAAAATAGAAGCAAATATTCGCATTCTGAAGACCTCTAGAATGTAATAAAGACTAAAACATGGCATGGCAGAGAAGAGAGAAAGGATAATAGACATGCATCATAGGCATTCCTAAGGAAGAAACCAGAATACCTGGAGGACAGATCATGGTTAAAAATATAAGTGAGGATAACTTTCTTGAACTGAAGAAAAAAACGGGGCACACTGATAAAGTGGGTTCCTCAAATTCTAGGCAGACCAGTGAAAAGGGACCCATACCTAGATAAAGATGGTGTGTACATGTGTGCGTGTGTGTGCATGTGCATGTGTGTGTGTCTGTGTGTGTGTGTGTGTGTGTGTGTGTGTGTGTGTAAAATCCAAGAATCCAGTCTAGGAAAACGAGGTCAATTATAAGACAACAATCAGGCTGGCCTTCTCTGTGGATGTTTGTAGGTTTTTTCTCCCCCCGATACTCAGAACTGCAGAATTTTTCTAGGAAAAACTAACAGCTTAAGGGCCTGAAAAGTTGTGGAGTAAAAAGACTAGCAATCAGTGTTACCATTGTTAAAAACTATAGCGATTAGCCGGGAGAAGCAATACAGAGTAATGGAAAAGCCATCAAACTAGGAGCCCTGAGATCTGGCTAATGGTAGAGACATATAAAAATCACTCAACTTCCTTAAGCCTTGACTATTTCCTATTTTAATATCAGAATAATTATAATACTTTCTCAAAGCTTTGTCAGAAGGACAAAATGTACTGGTTTTTACTTCATTAGAATTACAAATTCACCGGTAGAATCAGCTTAATGGTTTTTACTTTCCTTTCTTAAAGTGGCCCACTCTGTCCTTCCCAGTAGGGATTTGTACTTAAGACAGCATGACCAATGGAGACGTAACAATTCCTTTCCTCTTCGTAATGTGGCCATGACACACCTACAAGCATCCGTCTTTTGCAGAGAGGAGCAAGGGTCAATATGATCTAGGCTTTCCAGAATTCCCTGCCATCCTGATTAGTGAATCATATCACCTCCTCTCTCCAGACTGAAGCTCACGGGTCTTCCTTTACATTATCGATGCCCGCTCTATCTTCCATCACCCACTGTGCGTTCTGGGGTCTGGCCCAGCCTGGTCTAATACCTTCATTAAATGGGGGACGGGGGGTTGACTTAGCATTGAGGAAGAGGGCAACATTAAGCTTAAATTCCACCTTTGCAATGAAGTCCCCCCCCCCCGACCCAAGGACTTCAAACATCATTCAAATTCTGTAATCCAAATTTTCCAAACTGTGGTATCTAACTGCTCAAGTCATAGTCTTTCATTTATGTCCTTCAGTTTGGTTCTGTTCTGTTCACTATTTTAGGCATATCTGATTGTATCCCAAAGGCCATTTTAAATCCCTTGGTGGTTAGGCATATGGAAATATAATGTCAAAAAAAGGCTGTAATAACATGAGAAAACGTTATGCTAAAGTGAAATTCAAACAAGTCAAGATACAATATTACATTTTATATTTGATCTCAACTAGAAAAAAATGTACACATAGAAGAATGGTAGATGATATGGTGAAATCTTAGCAGTGATTATGACTAGGTGATGGAGTTGTAATTAAAATGTATGTATAGATAAAAAAAGTCAATAATAATTCTAATTCCCACAATGACATGGGATTGCTTTTATAAGTTAAAAAATTAAAATAAACTTGGTGGGGGAGGGCGCCTGGGTGGCTCAGCTGGTTGGGCAGCTAACTTTGGCCCAGGTCTCTCGGTTTGTGAGTTTGAGCCCCCCATGGGGCTGTCAGCATGAAGCCTGCTTCAGATCCTCTGTCTCCCTCTCTCTGCCCCTCCACCCCTCTCAAACATAAACACTTAAAAAATAAAATAAAATAAAGTTCAGGAAGTAAATATTAGGCCTCCATTCCCTAAATAGTATAATACTTCTAAAAGGGAAGTACTTGTTTAAGATGTTTTGTATTCGTTTTATGAGAAATAAAGATATTTATTATACAATGATTAAATATAAAATAAATCAATATAACCTAAAAATAAATGACACAAAATGGCATATTAGAAGGAAAAATCAGTCGACAATTATAGTGGAAGAGTTTTATCAAATGTCTCTCAGAAAGTGACAAATCAATCAGGCAAAAAATTAATACAGTCATAGAAGATCTGAACTATATAATTAACAAGCTTGATCTAACTGAACCATAAAGAATCCTGCATCCAATGATTAGGGAATACACATTCTTTTCCAGCACACATAGGAGATTAAGGAAATCTGATCACATATTAGCCATAAAGAGATTCTCAAAAATTCTATAGAAATGCTTTTAAAAAGAATGCACGCTCTTTCCAAAATCCTCAGATCAAATGATGACTGGCAGCAAAGAAGTAGCGAGGGAGAGAAGGAAGGAGGGAAAGAAAGACACCTACTAGGCTGTGTGTGTGGAAAGTGAAACAGCAATCTAAATAATGCATAGATCAAAGAAAACATTGTAATGGGATTTAAAATATTTGGAATAGGGTAAGCATGATATATACTTAAAAGGGGAATGCTTAGAAAAAGTAGAGGCCATATCAACTTCGTACTCCATCGATTCGGACGACTGAGAATTGCCTGTGTTAGGGGACATCTGCCACCCATATTCTATTTTATTCTAAGATGGGGGGCAACGATGAAATGATGGACATGGCAGAAGCACAGAAAGTCCTCCCGTTATCTAAAAAGGACAACAGCCAACCTTTGATTACACGGCAGTCTTTGGGTTCTGATGTCATTTCTCGTAATGGGCTAAGAAGCCCATGTTTTCTGTATATTTTTTCCTGTATTGTTTTTTGGGCACATAATACATGGCCATTTTTTAAATGACTGCCCTAATCCCAGTTAACATTTAAAACAACCTCCTCACATTCCAATATTTTCCCTTCTCTCTGCTTCCCTCTACTCTGTCAAACCCCTCTTTCTCTATGCACTCTTTATCCAACCCAAATCTTACCATTTCCCTCTCTGTCCTTGTTTCTATCAATATGTTGACCATAATTGTTGACTTGTAATCCAAGTGCTGCTAATGGTGACGTTGTAGCGGAAGGTGAAACCTACTCAACCTCCCTAGGCCACCAGGAGCACCCAAGATGCCTCCACCAAGGGCAGCAACCCCAAAACGCTACTTGGCCAAGGAGAACAATTCCCACCCCAGCCACATGAGGGAGCATCTGCAATGGTCTTAGAGATGTGTCCATCATAGGACGCTCATCAAAACAAGCAAGCTTGGACTTTCCTGCTTTGAAGTAAACAGCACATCCTATCCATGAACGGTCTGCAAGCAGCCACGCACTTTCCGGTGACAGCACGTAGCAGCTCTAAGTCAGGCACTATTTGAGAGTCAAAATAAAGGATTGGTATCATCATAATAACTTTCTACACTCCTCTGTCCTAAATCAGGGATCATCCATCTTTTTCAATAAGGGGACAGAGCAGAGATATTTTCGGCACCGTAGGTCTTATGGTCTCTGTTGTGACTACTCAACTCAGCTATTTGAGCACGAAAGAAGCCATAAGCAATATAAAAACTAGGCAAGGGGGCGCCTGGGTGGCTCAGCTGGTTAAGCGCCCGACTCTTCATTTCAGCTCAGGTCAGGATCTTGCGGTTGGCAGGCTCGGCGCTGACAGTGTGGAGCCTGCTTGGGATTGTCTCTCTCCCTCTCTCTCACTGTCCCTCCCCCACTCATACTCTTGCACACACTTTCTCTCTCTCTCGCTCTCTCTGAAAAAATAATTAGGCATGGTTGTACTCCAAACTTCATTAATGGACACTGAAATTCAAATTTCATATAATTGTCACACATCACAGAATACCATTCTTCTTTAGATGTTTTTCAATCACTTACAAATGTAAAAAGCATTCTTAGCTTAAGGACCAGAGAAAAACAAGAAGCAGGCTGCATTTGGCATGCGGTCTAGAATTTGTTAACCCCAGTGTCAACTGGTTAATACACCTGATAACAAATTCACAGTACCAGAGTCCCAAGGATAAATTTGATTCCAAGTGTCAATTGTAACCAAAAAAAAGAAGGAAAAGTCACCAAAAAGGCAGGAAGAAAGAAAAGACAGGGAAAGAAGGAGAGAAAACACTTTGATTGAGCCATTATATTTCTAAGACTTTTTTAAGTGATCACGAATGCATGTAAGATTGGTTTCTTCTCAAGGCTGTGCATACCAGCATGATTTAGAATTCTACAAAGATGAAATAAAAAACCCTAGAAAAACATGTGGAGACTGATTAAGGAAATATAGTAAATCAATGGAATATGATATGGAATATCATTTTGTAGAACAGTATTAATGGTATTCCATCATGTTCAAAAGACAATCAGGAAAAAATAAAAGATGTTGCTATCTTCTCATTTTTGCTAAAAAGCACACAGACCATAAAGATGATTGAATAATATGTATCAAAATATTAACAACGGATATCTCTAGCTGGCATGATTTCAAGTGATTTTTCTTTTTTGCTTTTCTATATTCCTTGGTTTTAAATAGTTACAATGAATGCCTTAGTTTCATAATTAGGAAAAAAGAAGTTAAACGTCTTTAACTTCCTCCCCCTCCTCCCAGTCAGGTAGTGCGATAAAACTTCTGAGGAGTTTCTAAATGCTTCTCCTGCTTTTAAACATTTTTGGCTTAGATCTATGGAGGGGGGAACACATCTTTTCCTCTGATGGGCTGGCTCTTATGTCCATGGTGACATCAGTGAACCCACAAAAGGCCATCACGTACGTATAGCTCTGTCCCTAAGCAGCAGGACAGCAGTAATCAATGAAACCCACAGACAGTTCCTGAAACATCATTTCGACTAGAAGACATTTTGAAAAGACTGTCTGTCGCAAAGTGAGTAAGTTGGATATTACACTCTCTTTATAATCTTATGGGGATATTTTCAGGCTGCAGAATATCCAAACTCTGGGTAGAGAAAAGGCCAGTTCAACACCCTCAAAAGCTTTCCCAAATGAACTAATGATACATTCCCAGTCAATTTCATTAATGCTTCACACCAGGAACCTCACAATACTAAACATTTGCCTTAAATCCTCCTCGAAATAAGGCAGGTGCACAAATAAACACAAGATAGCAAAAGCGACCAGAAGATAGTATATTACTGAATAAGTAATGTCCTCAAGAGATCACTCGTCAAAGAAAGCAGCTGTACCCAAGCACACTGTCAGCCAGGTATGAAATACTCACAAAACTACCTAATCCTTAAGTTGAAGGGTCCTTATCTACACCCAAGCTTCAGACCCCAAGAGCTCTCACCCGTGACTCGCTTCTCTACAACTCACGAGGTTGCAAAGAAACTTCCACAGACTTCTCCGCCGGCCTCATGTACCAACCTCAGGCCAGTAAATCTCGGTGATTCCTCCATTCCACACCTGTCATCCTGGGTCATTATCCTTCTTCACCTATAATCTCATTCTCATCCCCATGAGCTGCTTCTCTCTGCCTCAAGCTTCCACTGCTGGCCTCATCCCTAAACTTTCTCAATTTGTGCTCTGGCCCCTTCAGAGACAGGGGTAGATGAATTCGCTGATTTCCTGGAACCAGACAGAATGTTCCTCCAACTCATACCATTACTGAAACATAACTGTCTTCTAATGGCACTGCTTTCCCTGCAGGTGCTCGAGTGGATATTGGCTATTCTTCCATATCTCATTACTCTTCATCTCTCAACAGTGGAATATTGGAGATCTGACCCTGTTGTTTACTAACCCAACATCATGGTCGCTATTCTTGAAATCCTTATGTATAAACCTCTGGTCTCCTGAAAGGCTTGTCTTCAAGCTCTATACCTCTCCCTGCCTTCTAATGACTCTTCCGCAGTTATGATTTATCTAGGAAGATTCTAGATTATGGTTTACCACCTCCTTTTCTACCCCAAGTCCTGACATCATCCTCTGAGAGTCCTGCAATCCACCGATGCCTTCATTTCCCTTGAGTCTAATCAGACGATTGTCTTCATTCCCTACCCTGCCTGCATCTGATGGCTACAAACCCAATCTACTTGCCCTCCAGTCTCCTAATCTTCTTTCCACTACTGGCCCCTCTGCCACAATCCCAAATTCCAAACCCCGGTCCAATATTACAATCTACCTTTCAGACATACCTGGTAAGAGAAAGTCATTCAAACCAGGCAGGTTAGCATTGTTACAAATTAATTGATCTCCAAAGTTTGTGGGAGTGTCAGCAACATCTCTTTGTACTTTCCATCAGTCCCTAATCTGTTCTCCCCCAGTGACCTTGTTAAGCCTTCGCTGCCTCATTCACAAGCCCCTTACTCAACGCCGCTCCTCCCAATGTCAATACTCTGCTTGCCCTCCGCCCCTGTACCATTAACACAATTGGCACCTTTGGCTATGATTTCCTTCATTATCCACATCTCCAATAAATCACAACCTTCCTCATTGTCTTCCCTCAAGTGTGCAGTTTGGGAGTTCCCTCACCCAGTTCAAAGGCAATCCTTCCCCGTGTGTGCCCTGGCCCACATCCTTCCTGCCTCCTCTTGGACATTGGCTCTCGAGTTCCTTCCTATATCTCAAACCTATCTATATCCTTCCTATAACTCCATACAGGCCCCTTCCTTTCAAACTATAGTTATGCTGGTCTCTTCATTGCCTTAAATTCTTAAAAGTGTTCCTCCTTTAAGGATGTGCCCTCTAAAAATCACAGTCCTCACCGCCCCAGCAAAACAACTGGAAATACCAAACTATTCACTACCAGTCTTCTCTTCCTTCCTTTCCTACTTACCCTGTTCAGTCTACACTATTTCCTTCTTGCCCTTTTCATTTCACAGAAAGGCTTCTTGGTAAGGTCAGCCCTGGCCTCCCAAATGCAAAATCCTGTGGCTCTTATCAGACTTTATCACTCTGGACCTCGCTTCCAGGCCCACAGTGTTGAACAGTTGGCTCCATCTTGAGATGTCCTCTTTCTTTCATGTCCCTGACAATGCATGCTCCTGGTTCTACCTGGCACCTCTTATGGCCTCCCTCGTAAGGTCTGCCACAGGGTTCGGGACTGGTCTCAACATGTGGAAGCTCAGTGTTACTCATTACGTTCCGATTCCCACTGTCCCACCTTTCCTGCCCTCACACCGCTTCGCCAGTTGAAATATGTCCCGTGTTAACATTTTTGATGCCTAATTCAGATTTCTAGCAATGAGAGGTGTCTTTTAAAAGATGATGGCTTTGTCATCTTTATCTCACTCACATTATGTAATTTTTAATGAAAATATGAATGTCTTCCCTAAAGACAGTGACGAATGGATCAAGAAGATGTGGTTTATCTATACGATGGAATACTACATGGCAATGAGAAAGAAGGAAATCTGGCCACGTGTAGCAACATGGATGGACCTTGAGGGTGTTATGCTGAGCGAAATAAGTCAGGCAGAGAAGGACAGATACCATATGTTTGCACGTATAGGAAGATTAGGAGGAACTTAACGGAGGACCGTGGGGGAGAAGGGGGGAAATGGTGGGGGAAAGGGAGAGAGGCAAACCATGAGAGACTCTTGAATGCTGAGAACAAACTGAGGACTGATGGGTGTGTGGGGGGGAGATGGGCATGGAGGAGGGCACTTGTGGGGATGAGCTCTGGGTGTTATATGGAAACCAACTTGACAATAAACTATCAAAAAAAAAATAAAGTCAGTGAGTCTCCCTGGCCACTAAACAACAGGTGAGTTGAAAATATCACAAAGTTGGTTAAACCAAGTAAAGCATATCTGTCCAACAAAGTGGCCGGTGCACTAAGATCAAGGCCAGGGGTTAGTATCCCCTGGCACATGTACCAAAGTATGCAGACGACGGCATGGCAGTCCGCTGTCTCTGGTGCACTGCGCAACGGCAGCCCCCATTCTTTTCTCTGCCATTCCTGGCGACAATATGGTGAGAACTGGTAGGAGCAAAGTGTTCGGTCAACATTCCCCTCCCCCAACTGTGACCCGGCACCCGTCGGCACACCCCTTCCTAAAGTTGCCCAACACCGGCATAAAGAAACCCAGTGGCAGATGGCCTGGGTTGGGATTTCTGCAAGCAGTCGTTCTGGCCTCACGCAGCCAGCCTTTGATGCCTCTCCTCCCCAAGATTAATGAGGTCACCATGGGGGTTTGTGAACAGACACAGGAGGTGAAACTGCCACATTTCCTTAGCTCCTCGTTTTTGCCTGTCAAGTGAAATTACCCAGTGTGGCTTTAGCAGCGCCCAAGGCCATCACGAATTTAGCACACGTTACACATATCCGTTGCATCTCGTCTCCTGTGGCCCTTATTCAAAGCGGCATCTGATTGTATTGGGAAAATATGTGTTCTTATGTAAGCTTCCTTAGACCTTATAAAACGTACTGTCACTTACAATCTAACTGATCCGGAGATGTTCACATAATGTGACGCTGATATTTTGGAATTCAAGAGTGGCATTAATCGAGAACACTTTTCCATAACGGGATATAGCTGCCTTTTTTTTTTTTTTTTGCATTTCCCTAAACATGTTAATGTTTAAAAACCTACCTCCAGGGGCGCCTGGGTGGCTTAGTTGGTTAAGCGTCCGACTTCCGCTTAGGTCATGATCTCACGGTTCGTGGGTTCGAGCCCCGCGTCGGGCTCTGTGCTGACTGCCAGCTCAGAGCCTGGAGCCTATTTCAGAGTCTGTGTCCCCCTCTCTCTCTGACCCTCCCCTGCTCACGCTGTCTCTCTCTCTCTCACCTAGAAATAAATAAAAATATTTTAAAAAAAATTATAAAAAAAAAACACCTACCTCCACAGTCAGGACGCTTTACGATGGGGGAATCTTGCCATCCAAAGCAATACAGCATGTCACATATTAGCTATCATGGGTCCTCAAGTCTTTAAATTTCTCAAGCCATTTCCCTGCCTAAGCATAATCTCATTCATTGTTCGCAGTTACTGCACGGATTCAGTTTACATCAGAAGAACACACTGATGGTGACATTTAAAACACACAACACCAGTGAGAATTCATGCTCACTGTCAGAAGAATGGACAATACACAAAGGTGTAAGGCAGACAGGAACAATCACAGAGAGCCCCTTCACCTGGAGGTCGCTGTCAACATTTCGGCACAGGTCCCTCCGAGTTTATTCGTCTAAGGCTGAGTGAGTTCCTACACATCCCACCCAAATCCCTCATGAAAGCTGAGATCATGATGCGTACGGAGTTCTTCTCTAATTGTTAATATTTATATATGAAAGTTCTGTTGTAGGGCTGTACTAAAATAAATATAAAAAAAAAAAACACAACAACCCAGAACAATGGCTATTCAGATTGCTTTGGACTTGAATAAGGATCTTTGAACCTTGGAAGTGGTGAAAGCAGTCGCACAAACAGAAAAAGTAGTCCTTGACTTATTTGTGTAGCAATTTTATGGAATGCCTTGAAGGTCATAGCATTGAGGCAAAAGAGCAATCAGGTATATCTGTGCTCTAACCAAATAAGGATGGTCCAAGCGTCATGTCATTCCACCTTTTGTTATAGGTCCTGAGAAGATCCACACTAAGTTTAGGTTAAGGCCTGGGGGTGGGGGGGGAGGGGTGAAACACAAACACATGCACACGTGTGCAAAAAGGAGGGGTATAATTATAAAGCACTTTGACTCCAAAAATTTACTTTAATCTGCTTTTTTTTTTTTTACATATTGGACTCATGCATAGCATTTTTCTTAAGTTTATTTATTTTGAGAGAGAGAAAGAGAATGCGAGCACAAGTGGGGGAAGCGCAGAAAGAGAGGAGAGGGAAGGAATCCCAGGCAGGTTCTGCAATGCCAGTGTGGCGCCCGATGCAAGGCTCCATACGGGGCTTGAACTCATGAACCGCAAGCTCATGACCTGAGCTGAAGTCAGACGCTTAATGCACTGAGCCACCCACGCGCCCCTCATAGGTAGCATTTTTTGAGTAAAAGAAGGTTTTGCTACCAAAAAGTTAACTGCATGCACACATACATACATATGTACATACGTACAAAAAATAACAAGTTTAGAAGTACTAGGTTCAGGAAAAGGAACTGGCACTTGAAGGCAACGGACTGGGTTCACATCCTAGGTCAATCATATTAGCAGCTACATGAACTTACTGAGAGCATTTTTCCACTCAAAGTCTCAAATGTCCTTATCCGTAAAGTGATGACAAAACACCTCACAGGATTACGACGCGCAGTTATGAATGTATACGACACGTATCCAAACACGAGGTTCCTAGTGCATAATACATCTTTGACATATGTTGCCTGAAGTTGAATTTATCTCCTTAGTGGTCCCCAGAAAAGATGAGATTAGAAGAACTTCATCATGAAGGCAGGGTCTCAGATCTAGTCTAATGTCGTACACAGTCTAAAATGTCATCAGCTAGTTAGCTCAATGGTTTTATTGTCATTGTTGTTTTTACTACTTCGCAAACTTTTCTGTAAAGGTCAAACAGGAAGTCTTTTTGGCTTTGCGCACCAAACCATCTGTCACAACTATTCAAGTCTGCCAGTGCAGTGCAAAATCAGTGACAGACCATATTTACACAAACGGGCCAGTTGCAGTAAAACTTTATTCAAAAGAATAGGCGGTGTGCCTGCAGACTTTGGTTTTAACAGTTCATGAGGTCAGCCTGGCGAGTGATTTGGGGAAACCATACCACAAGGTCTTCTACATAACCTGTCTTAAGAATCAGAAAGCAGGGGCGCCTGGGTGGCTCAGTCGGTTAAGCGTCCGACTTTGGCTCAGATCATGATCTCACGGTTCGTGGATTTGAGCCCCATGTCGGGCCCTGTGCTGACAGCTCTCTGACCCTCTCTGACCCTCCTCGTCTCATGCTTGCTCACTCTCTTGCTCTCTCTCAAAAATAAATAAACATTTTTTAAAGAAAAGAATGAAATCTTGAAAGAATCACAAAGTAGTATGAACTTGGATTCCAAGTAGGCTGGTGGGAGAGAAATAAGCTGTATTCTTGCCACAATGGTCTTACTGCAATTACGAGTGATTTTCTTGATTTGAGGGTTAAGGCTCAAAACAGCTGGAGTCAATGGCAACCAACGTAGCCCTCTGTCACCAGGAGGCCACAGACCCACTAACAATCCTACCAGATGCTCTGCTGACAACTGCACACAGTTCACCAGTGTTTGTGTCTGTGTGTGTCTGTCCACACGCGTGTGATGCACGCATCCTTTCCAGTGATCTATTTCTGTACCGAAAAAGGCACCCTGAACTAGTGGCTCCGAACAGCAATTTACTGTATTACCTCCAAGTTCTGTGGATTCACTGGGCTATGCTAAGCTTCTTACTCCGGGTCTGTCCTGCACTTGTAGTCAGATGGCAGCTGGGGGTCCGGTAGAAGGTCACCTGGGCTGGACCCGCAACACGGCCTTTTCACATCTGGCACCTTGGCTGGGACGACTAGTGCCATGGGGAGCTAGTCAGTCATGTCTCTCTTGCCATGTGGCCCTTTAATATTTGTGCTTCCTCAAGCATGGCGGCACTAGGGTAGTCAGACTTCCTCCCTGGTATCGGGCTTCTCCCAGAATGAATATCCCAAGAGACTCCGACTGAAATTGCAAGGGATCTTAGGATCTCGCCTAGACAGTCATGTGGTGTCACTTCCACTGCATTCTATTGGCCACAAGCCAGCCTGGGTTCAAAGGCAGTGCCTATGGTTCATCTAGATGCCATCTTTGGATACTAGCTACCACAGGCCTAACAAAAAGAATCCATTCTGAAGATCAAGTGTTTGGAACCCTACTTGGGTGAATTATTTATAAGCCCAAAGCCAAATCAGATCACAAACTCTAAAGTCACACTCTCTGCCTGTAAATGTGTGTTTCCCTATACTATCTGGCTGCCGAGTGCAACATGTCAAAAGTGTTGGTCAAAGAAAAGTCTCCTCACGGTCCTAAGCGGCACGTAGGGCTACTTTAAAATAAAGACAGAAAACCTCTCAAAGAAGCTGAGGATATTTTAAAGACAGCTTTTTAAAAGCTGACCTTTGAGGTAAAAAGCAATCATCGCCCAAGATTCTGGTCACCAAGCCTGTTCTGAGAGTAAATCCAGGGCAAGAAAACGAAGGTTCCTGGATTACTCAACAAAACAGGGCAGAAAAGATAAACCAAGAGGGGCTCTCAGCATCACAGGGGACTTGAGTATCTATGTCAATTTGCCACACAGTGCAGGTGCCCTGTCTACAGTAAGTTTTAGGGAACTGACATTTTGACCAAGTACACCATACCGTGATAAATGATGTGCATGCGTTACGTCATTAAGCCCTCACAACAACCCTCCGAGGTCATTGTAAAACAGGCAACATGATTATTCTCATTTTACAGAGAAGGAAACTGTGGCTCAAGTTAAGTGGTTTGCCTAAGGAAACATATGTAGGAATTGGCAGCAAGAGGATCCAGGGCCCATTTTCCAGCTGATGACAAGGCCAGTGGCCTGGCCGCTATGGCCCCTGCCCCTCTGGTCAGCCATCCGTATGTATAAAGTCATCAAGCATGAACTAGCCCATTCCACTACTGGGTGGTTCTAGTGATTAGAAAAAAAATATGTTTCCTTAGTGTACATTTACCCCACTAATTTGTGTGGTCAATCAAGAAGGGATTCCTGGGGCACCTGGGTGGCTCAGTCGGTTAAGCGTCCGACTTCAGCACAGGTCATGATCTCACGGTTCGTGGGTTCGAGGCCCGCATCAGGCTCTGTGCTGACAGCCAGCTCAGAGCCTGGAGCCTGTCTTCAGATACTGTGTCTCCCTCTCTCTCTGACCCTCCCCTGCTCGCGCTGTCTCTCTCTGACTCTCAAAAATAAAAAATAAAAAATAAAAAATAAAAAAAGAAGGGATTCCTGCAGCGGTTCTTAATCTCTGAGTGTGTGGCTGGGTTCCAACGGCACCAAAATTCCTCAAAAGAATACGGCAATTATACTATGTATAGAAGCTGGTCTACAACTTTGATCGGAATCTCAGAAAAAGAGGACTTGAAAAAGTTTTGCAGGCCGCCTCTATCCCCTCAGCTCGATAGGGACACTTCCAGTTTGCATTTGTATTGCATCAAGGCAGAGCAAAACGAGTTTCTGGCAGCTACTGCCTTATTAAACAAATACATTTTATTTGGAAAGGTAAGTTACATGACGCTTTTTTATCTTTTTTATTTTGCAGGAAGGTACTGTGTAAATAAGTAATGTTAATAGTAACAATAAAAAATGTTTAAATTCTCCCACAAACTCTACGAGAGATGCCAGAAGGTTCAGTTACTCATCCCGATGGCGTAAATCTTTTTTTTGACATTTGGATTTAACAAGGCTTTATCAATTCACCTACTCAGGGAATATGACAAATGTTCCCGAGATGGTCATGAGGTAAATTACGGTCCCCATTTTAGAAATGAGAAAATAAAGGCCCAGGGTGATAACTAACATGCCCAAAGAGACATTGTTAGGGGGCAGAAAGGTAAGCAGTTTGACTCCAGGTTCCAAGCTCTTTCCAGTAGACAGAGCTATGTTCTTACAGGGAAATAAACAAAATCTCATTGCCCCTCGCCAAAAGCCATGTAAATGGACATGACATTTCATGACATTCACCACTGTCCTTCTACCACCAACTGTCACATTTTAGGCACCATCCACTTCATGAGCAAATGACTGAAGCAGAGGGCAAAGCTCCGGAAGCATCTTCGGGCTGTGGAAATAGGCGATCATCTTGGAAGCATTCAAGTGCCCAACTAATATGACCTTCCACTTCATAGCGAGCAAGCGTTAACTAAAAGTGAAAATTAGTTTCGAATGAACTGATTTCTCTCCATTGCTGTAGGTCTTATTATCGCAAAGATAATATCTAAAGAGCCAGGAAAAGGAATGTCTAGTTACCGAGTCAAAATGCTGCTTGAGTTTCTGTCTTCTCTCACCGCATGATTATGGCTGTCCTGCTCCAAAAACCACTTCTATCAGCATCATCAACATTTACCGAGTGCCTTTCAAACACGGAAAAACACTTTCTAATCACAATAGCCAATTCCATTGATTGAGCACTTAACTCTGTGCTGGCCGCTGTGGCCACTGTTGGAAATACAGTGACAGCCAAAGTCAATGTCCTAGAGGCCCACAGCTTAGGAGGGGAGACACACATGAATTGGGCAATCGCCGCCATTCAGTGGGAGGAGCCCAACAGGAAACATCTCTACAGCAGAGAAGTGAGTCTAGAAACTCAAGGAGTAGCTCCAGTAGGAAGTGACATCTAAGCTAAAACATGGAAATAATGAGGGGAAGTTAGCTAGGTGAATGTGGGGAGGAGGGAGAGACTATGATCCTGACAGAGGGAACAGCATGTGTGAAGGCCCAGAGGCAAGAAAGAGCATGTTCTAGAAATGGAAAGAAGTATATTATGACTAAAGTGAGGGTGGGGGGTTGGTAGTAAGTGATGTGAGAGCTAAACAAGCCAACAGGGGTCCATTCTTAGAGGGCTTCTATACCATGGTGTCCGTCTCCACAATTCATAGGTAGAAGATATAGATTTTGAGGGTCTTGAATACTGGGTTTATTTTTCTTAAATACTTGCTTTATTGAATCTTCTACTCCTATTTGTTTTGCTTAGACTAAAGCCTTCTGATGACAAATTGGTGTTCTTTAAAAAACAAATGTTTTCATCATCAGTGGGGGGTGGGCAGGGAGAATTAGGAGGTATTTTTTATTTTTTATTTATTTTTTAAAAAACATTTTTAATGTTTTATTTATTTTTGAGAGAGAGATAGAGACAGCATGAGCAGGGGAGGGTCAGAGAGAGAGGGAGACACAGAATTCGAAGACAGGCTCCAGGCTCTGAGCTAGCTGTCAGCACAGAGCCAGCCCAACGCGGGCTCGAACCCACGAACTGTGAGATCATGACCTGAGCCAAAGTCAGACACTCAACCGAATGAGCCACCCAGGCACTCCAGGAATTTTTTTTAATTACCCTTTTCCGATTTTTTTCTTAAATTTTTTTTTACATTTATTTATTTTTGAAAGACCAAGAGAGACAGAACACAAGTGGGGAAAGGGCAGAGAGAGAAGGAAACACAGAATCCGAAGCAGGCTCTAGGCTCTGAGCTGTCAGCACAGAGCCTGATGTGGGGCTCAAACTCACAAACTGTGAGATTATGACCTGAGCTGAAGTCAGATGCTTAACCGACTGAGCCACCCAGGCGCCCACCTTTTTTCCATTTTTAAAAAGATTGCTAATATTCCTCCTTTCAATTAAAAAATAAAAGAACTATAGGAATACTTTTATGGTAGCATCACAAAGGACAATGTATTCTATTATCTCTGCACAGGACTGGCCAGTACAGTGTCATGTGTAGTATATAATGTGTGGAAATATCCCCCGGCAGGGAACAAACCCTCTGCAAACACTGTATGGCACCCATCTTTCTACTGTCACTCCCCTCACCAATGCACCTTCTGCCTCATGTCAAAGATTATTTAAAAGAGTCCCAGTAGAGGTGCCTGGGTGGCTCAGTTGGTTGAGTGTCCAACTCTTGATTTCGGCTCAGGTCATGATCCCAGGGTTGTGAGAGCAAGGCCAGCACTGGGCTCCATGCTTAGTGTGGAGCCTGCTTCAGATTCTCTCTCTCCCTTTGTCCTTCTCCCCTGCTCGCACTCATACCCTCTCTCTAAAATAAAATAAAATAAAATAAAATAAAATAAAATAAAAATAAAATAAGAATAAGAATAAAATAGCCCCAATAAATACATGACAATGTGACGAAAAACAGGTAAAGAAATTATGATGAAGGGTAAATCCAAATGTCAGTAAGATGAATTCTAAGACAGAAACACACTCAGAACTACAGACCACGAAGTCCTATAGAGCATTAGAAAATGTCCCCAACTTTATTTTGAGCTTTCTAGTGGCCCAAGCAAAGAAATCCAGTCAGACTTAGCACTAGTGATTCTCTACCCTGGATGCTCATTAGCATCACTAGAGGGAGGGAGGAGGGCTTTTCAAAATGATCCTGACTCTGGAAACACCAAATTCTTGAGAGTAGGGTCATGTGTTCATATTTCTAATACACAGCGATGGTCCTGTTACTCGCTGGGTCTGACCACTGAGTAACAAAATTCCAAATGCCCATCTGTTAGAAAACCCATCAGTCGCTCATGAGAACCAGAGCTTTCCTGGCAATGAGGACAGAGAACTGCCTCCCTCCCGTGGTTTGTTCTAAAGTGTATAGATTGGAATACAGTGGACAATGTGCCCAACCCCATTCCCAAGCGTGACACAATGATAGGTCTCTGACATTGCTCTTAGGGAGCTCCATGGAAGTCCCGCACCTAGGGCTGAAGTACAATGCAGAGAAGATAAGCTTAGGAGGGCCGAGATGCAATTCTGGGACAGAGCTCTCTGGTGTGCTCACCTCATGGAGAAAGAGCATTTCTAGAGAAGCAGACAGAAAAATCGAGTTTCTTCAACCATCAGCCCCCAAAGAGAAGCCTTTAGAAACTTGAGCACGCTTGTCAGCAGCCACAGGCAACGCAACAGCTCAATGTGCAATCATTCCAGATGATATATTTAAGGCATTAGAGATATGAAATGTCCTTCATTTGCCAAGGGACCAGTAAGTAAACCTTAAAAGTCATTTTGATGTCAAGCAAATACTTAAGGATCACAGAGAAATTCACTAGTGATCTATGGAATAATAGCACACCTGACCTATAAAATAGGGGAAGATTTGAGAATTGTATTGATTTTGACCTTTACCAATGCAACAGAAACACCCTGGCAAAACAAATGTGTTGAAGCCTTGTGGGTGATGGAGCTCCAATTTTCATAATCCACTTTAAAAATCAAATAACAGCCCAGATGCTGTCATAGGCATGACATTCTGCTGCTTCTCATAGCTGTCCTCTGTTTGGAAGCTGGAAGGCCAAGCCTCTGGGGGAGGGAGGTTGCTCCAAAAAGTCTGCTCTTCCTCCCTTTGAGCAGTGACCATTTGCAGAATGTCCACCAATATTTTCAAATTTCTTTTTAGCCCCAGTATCTTCTCGTTGTTGTTGTTTAGTTCTATCTGACCTAGAAGTCACATCTCTTTACTCTTTACCACCTATGTGTCCCTTCACTCTGCAACCTGGCATCTTTTGGTCACTTCTCTACAGTGATCAGTATGGTGTCAAGTGAAAGGACACTGGCCTTGGAATCCAAACAGATGGATTCTGTCTCCAGCTGCCTCCTTTACTGGCTCTGGGCAGGCCTCTTTGCACATCTCTGGCCCTCACTTCACCTGTCTAGACACTGAAAAAAAAAAAAAAAAGGGTTCCTTCCTCAGAGAGCTGCTGTGAGCATTAAAAAGAAGTGATGTTGATGAACCTGCTTGGTGATCTGATGAACGCTTATAGAAATAAGAGATTATTATATTTTGTTCCTATTGCTGTAAAAATTGACTACAAACATAGGGTCTACACCAACACACAATTATTCTCTTCTAGCTCCAAAATACGTCTCACTAAGCTAAAATGAAGGTGTCAGCAGGGCGTTGTTCCTTCTGGAAGTTCTAAAGGAGAATCCCTTAGAAAACAGTGTCATTAGAAATGTCCATCTTCTGGAGGCTGCCCACATTCTGTGGCTCACGGCTGCAGGGCACTCTGACCTCTGCCCTCCTCGTTCCATTATAAACACCATTCCGATGACACTGGGCCCACCTAGATAATAATCCAGGCTAATCTTCTGATCTCAAAACCCTTAACTGAATCACATCTGCAAAGTCCCTTTTACTATGTAAGGGAATAGGTTCACACGTCCCAGGGTTGGGCAGTGGACATCTCTGGGAGGAGGCACTATGCAGCCCACAAAGTAACATATTAGGTGCTGTGCGACAGCCTCCACAAGCCTCTCCAGGCCCACATTCCACCTCTCTTCACCTCAGTTGATGCTCCAGAAAGGCTGACCTCTATGGTCTACATCAGCTCCCTTCCCCTCTCGCTGCCAGTTAGGTTCAGCCACTAAGAGGCACTGGCGAGAGAGTGCATGAAGGGCTGGGGCTGGGTCCCTACTACCAGATTCCTTGGTGCGGGGCTACAGGGTGGTGACATGTGTGTTCCTCAGCCAAGGGCCACAGCTCTGTCGAAACAGCTGCTGTTCTCTTCAGACTCTGTCACCACCCCTCCCTCGGCTTCATCAGAACAGGGGGCAGTAATAACTCCCTGCTGTTGCCTGCCCTGAAACGCTTTCCCTTCCTTTCTTCATATCCTTTAACCGTGAGCCCTAAACCCAGACCAAAGCTTTGTAAATAGTCCTTTCATTAAATTATCTTCTCATTACTCTTCTGGGTGCGTCATCTGTTTTCTGCTGGGAACCCAACTGATAAAATGCCAAAATTACTTCTGGAAAGCTTACCATGACCATTTTCTTAAAATCTTCCTTAACCTGCCCTCATCCTCTTGACCTCTCTAGAATATTTGATGATGTCCACAGCCATTCCTTACTTTTCTAAATAAAGGGTAGGTGTATCCTTACTTTTCTAAATAAAGGGTAGGTGTATCCTTTAAAAAAGAAAGAAAGAAAGAAAGAAAGAAAGAAAGAAAGAAAGAAAGAAAGAAAGAAAGAAAGAAAACAACAAGAAAATAGGACATCAGGCTTCTTTGAGCTTTTGAACGGGCCAAGCTCTTCCCATGTCAGGACCTTTCTACATGCTGTTCCCTCTAGCTGAAATGCTTTTCCCATTGCTAGTTCTTTCTTACCACGTTGATCTCAGTTTAGATATCATAAAGAAGTCCTCCTTGATCCTTTGATTTCAACAACTACAATTCTCTAGAACTCTGCTTGTTTCCTTTGTAACATTTTACCATCTGGGCTTAATTAATTAATTAATTAGTCTCCAGGAGAGCAAGGGATCATGTCTATCTTGCTCTCCATTGTCCCTCCAGGGCAGAGCACAAGACCTTAAAAAAAAAAATCTGTGTGTAAAAGACAGACATAGGAGTGGAAAGACCATGTTCCCCAGTGTCATTAAAAATTTTTATCTCATTTAATCCTTAGAACAACCATGTGGAGAAGTAGATATAAAATTTCATTTTACAGAAAAGGAAGCCAATCCTCTGTGAAAGTAAGTAATTTGCTAAACGTTAATCAGCTACTAAGCTTGGAACAGAGGATTGAAACCGGGGACCCTTTATATTCTGCAGCTTTTGCTAATAATAGCTAACGTTTATTGCACACTTACTGTGTGCCGGGTCTGTACGAAGCACTTAATAGACATTTTCTCATTTTAATGCTCACAACAACAAAGTCTATAAAGCTGTAATCGTTATCCTTCATTGACAAGGAGGAAAACTAGGCTCAGAGAGGCAGAGTGACTCGCCGGAGATCACACAGCTAGGAAGCATTAAGATTTGAATCCAGGAGCATCTGGGTGGCTCAGTCAGTTAAGCGTCTGACTTGAGCTCAGGTCATGATCTCGCAGTTCATGAGTTTGAGTCCTGCGTCGGGCTCTGGAATAACACCCCAGAGCCTGGAGCCTGCTTCAGATTCTGTGTCTCCCACGCTCATGCTCTGTTTCTCTCTCAAAAATACACACACATTTAAAAAATGTTTTAAAGAAATGTTTAGGGGCGCCTGGGTGGCTCAGTCTGTTGGGCATCCGACTTCGGCTCAGGTCATGATCTCATGGTTCGTGGGTTCGAGCCCCACGTCGGGCTCTGTGCTGACAGCTAGCTCAGAGCCTGGGGCCTGCTTCGGATTCTGTGTCTCCCTCTCTCTCTGACCCTCCCCTGCTCACGCTGTCTCTCTCTCTCTCTCTCAGAAATAAATAAAAAAGATTCAAAAAATTAAAAAAAAAAGAATTTGTTAAAAGAAATGTTTATATAGAGAGAAAAAGATTTGAATCCAGTTGTGTCTAGGAAGCACTAAGATTTGAGTCTGGTCGTGTCTGACTCCAAAGCCCTGTCCTTTTGCATCCGTACGTCCAAGAGCCCTTACTTAGGACAGAGTCAGAAACACTGACACCAAGAAAAAGGTAAGGTTTACCTAGAAATGACTTATTCCACTACTTCCCAGACAGGAAGAAAGACAAAGTGCTAGGCTTATTCTTGGGAAGGACAGCATGCTATACCCAAAGGGAATGGAAAGCAGAGATTTCCAACTCCTACTTTGCTTCTATATGCTCCATCGAACGTAAGGAGCTGACAAGGCGGAGCTAAGGTAGTTTATCAGAGAATAATGGTCAGGAGGGGGCAAAGCTTGGTGAGGAGACTGGGATAGAAGGTTCCTGAAAGCAGGGATGTTATTTTGTCCACCCTGTCCCATACCAGACACCCCATCGTTGTTTTGTGAATGAATGAATCAATTCTCTTGCCCATTCAGAGGATGTTACAAGCAGAGACGGCATCTGAAGATTTCCGAGTGACCCTTTGTAACACGAGAAAAGATGAAGAATGCGACACATAGCAGAGGACCCGGGATGAGCAAACAATTTTCAGAAAGGTTGACCCTTTACATTTTCAAACAAATTAAACGAGATCAGTGGGCTGTTTCCTCAGAGCAGTTTGCTTAACAGGGTGGCTTGGAAGGACTTTTCCAGGAGGCACCTTAGTGTTCACCATCTTTTGTGATGCTAATTGAGCACTTACTGTATGCATGGATTGCGGTGGGTGTTTCAAGTGTGTTATCTCATTTCATCCTCACAATAGCTCTGTAAAGTAAGGACTATCATTATTTCCTTTTCACTGTGGAGGAAAGTGAGGCACAGGGAAGTGGGGTACCTCCTCCCAGTCCAACGCCTGGCCACGTGGTAGCCCCGCTTCACCCCTGTAGTAGCTAAACCTGCCAAGGAAGTTAGAGACACTTGGCCAGGCATATAGGTCAACTAAAAGACTGGCAAAATGAGGAATTTGGTTTCACCGAAGCGTTGCCTGTGAGAGGGGACGGGAGCTCAGGGATGCAGGGCAAGTGAGACGCTCCACAGCTATGAATAGAATACAGACTAGGTGACAACATCAAGGGACACTTAAGAATCAAAATCCCTGGAGGGGATGGGGATCAAGAGTTGCCTGCAAAACCCAAGCTCAGACAACCTTCCACAGACCAATACGTCTGCTGACACAACAAAGGTTTTCTAAAAATCTCCTATTATGTGAAATAGAATAGGCAGATCTATTTTCTATTATAACACATTTAAATGAATGGGATAGCACTCTTGAGAGGATTAGCTAGGATTATAACGGGCATACAAAAGCACTCTGCCTCATATACAGGGAGCTTGTTGGAACAAGACTTTCGATCGGAGTCTCTTTCTCAGGATGGACTTCTACCGACACCTAAAATTATGTTCTGGATGACTTTCCTGTTTTGTTAATTACACGTATTCATCCATTTAACTGGCATTTACTAAGCCCTGAGTGTATTTCCAGTACCGCGCTTAGTCACATCTTAGCTTCACTCGTCCACATAAACCCAGGTACTTTAATAGAACTCAGCTGTCTGGATAACTTTGATTCTGTGCACTAGTTGCAATCACGGTTCCAAACTCTCTCAGGTAACTCCAATGGGTATTTTTGGATTACGGTAAGCACACCAACTTGGATATTAATTTTAAAGCAAGCATTTGAACAACACATCACAACACCTAGTGATAGCGAGTGGAAGAACAGGGAAAACGCACTAGTAGAATTCGTCCAAAGTTCATATGTCACGCTGCAAAAGGGTTTACTCTCTAAAAAGAAAATGAGGTTCATTCTTCTGTCAAAAGCATTCAAAAATTACTTACGGTGCTTGGTAGCCTGTCACAGGGAGGAAATAGCCTGACCAATCAATCACGTGAGTAAAACTGCTGATGTGTCAGAGTACTGTATCATGGTACTTGACACAACTGGGCATTTAGCCATTGACTAGAAGAATGGGTATGTCTACATTACCTAAGAGTTTACATGAAACTTACACAGAGCAGTAAAGGAGGCACTGTTACCTGTGTCTACTTCCATTTCAAAAGCCAAAGCTATGCTCTATCTATAAAACAGTGCTGTTATTTTTAGCAAGAGATGGGTATTCTCTGCGGCCCATACTAATGTAGTACCCAATCATGCAGAACAGGGGCTTGGGGTATGTGGAGGCAGATCCCCAAGAAACGGGTCACTTGGACCATGGAGTGCTGTGCTAGTATAATATCCCGGGCAGTGCCTCACAATGGTCTAGCTGAGTACAGGAAGATGTAATCAGCTCACGGGTAGTACCCACACTTGGGAATTTAGAGATAGATTTGTGTATTACATGATGATGGTACATTCTCTTAGCTGACAAATACAGATCAATTACTGCAGTGTACATTCCCTGCCTATTAACATCACTTACATAAAAAATACTTGACTTTAATAATCGAGTACAGCTAATGATCCCGTTTGGTTTCTTAATTTAAATAGTATTTTTAAAAGACAGATGAGCCACTGGAATGTATTCAATTTTGTGCCATGCTCATCTCAACGGAATTATATGTCATTTCTTTGGACACGGCCCTTTAAATATTTTATGAATGGACATAATGTGAGAGTGAGTTCACTCATTATTGAAAGACATCACCATATGATGTTAAATTTGTATTTGAAAGAATTGAATTTTTAAATGTATCATGGATTCTGATTATTGCGTTATTTCATTTTTTTTTTAAATCTATGCTCAGCTCTTAGAATGTGAACCTATGGCAAACAAACAAACAAAAAACGTTCCTTATCTCTCTATCTACAAGGCTTGTTACACTCCCTGGCATATTATAGGTCCTCAGTTAATTTATGTTTAATACAAGGATGTCAGTCCCAACTGTGTGTCATCTTTGGGGGGGGAGGGGTGTACTCCATTTTCCTGTCCTATGGGCACATGTGAATGAACTTCGGCTGTAGTGATAGCCCTGGCTTTTTACCCACCAGTGACCTACCCTACCACAAAGAAGAGTAAGTTGTCTAACTGTGAGGCACAACCACCGGGCCACGCTTCTCAGTCAGGAAGAGGTAATCTATCTTAAAAGGCCACAAGTGTGGAAAACATTTGATGGTTTCTCAGTAAGTTAAACAAAATTACCATATTACCAGAGATTCCACTCCTAAATATCTACCCAGAAGAGAGGCGCCTGGGTGACTCAGTCGGTTAAGCGTCTGACTTCAGCTCAGATCATGATCTCACGGTTTGTGGGTTTGAGCCCCGTGTCAGGCTCTGTGCTGACAGCTAGCTCAGAGCCTGAAGCCTGCTTCAGATTCTGTATCTCCCTCCCTCTCTCTGCCCCTCCCCTGCTCGCACTGTATCTCACTCTCTCTCTCAGAAATTAAAAAAAAAAAAAAAAAACATTAAAATTTTTTTTAAAAATCTACCCAGAAGAATTAAAAGCAAGGTATTCAAATACTTGAATATGACAGTTCATAGCAGCACTATTCACAATAGCCAAAAAGTAGGGACAGCCCAAATGTCCATCAATGAATAAACGGATAAATGAAATGTGGTACATTTATACAATGGAAATATGATTCAGCCATAGAAAGGAATGAAGTACCAATTCATGCTACGACATGGATGAGCCCTTGAATACATTATTCTAAGTGAAAGAAGCAAGACACAAAATGCTATATGTTGTATGACTCCATGCATATGAAATTGCCAGAACAGACAAATTCATAGAAAGAAATTAGACTGGTGGCTGCCAGGGCCTTGAAGGAGGAGGTAACGGGGGACACTGCTTAGTGAGTTGAGATTTCCTTTGGGGATTTCCTTTTGGGGTGATGAAAATGTTCTGGAATTTCACGTGGTAAGCTGCATGACATTACAAACCTTCTAAATGCCACTGAACTATACATTTCAAAATGATTAAACTGGTAAATCTTATGTGTAGGTGACTACCTTTTAAAAGAAACCTCTATAAAGTATTTTCTTTTTTATATATCTACTGATAATATGACTTTTCTGCTTTATATCTATCCCATCGATAGATTTCCAATCATTGAACCAGCCTTGCATTCCTGGAATCAATCCAACTCGATAAAGTATTTCTGCCACTCATCCCCTCTCCCTCTCCCTCTTCTCTACCCACCTGCCCACCTGAGTCCATGGAAAGGAATGAGTTAATGGAAACCTATTTGTTAAGAGTGTCAAATAATTGGCTTTTGGGCTGCCCCTGCCCATCCTGGTCTCTGCTCTGGGTAGGGTGCCTCTGCTTTGCAGTTGCTGGCTTTTTCAGACTGGGGACTTGCCGTGAGTCACCATGTCAGCTGGGCTTCAGAGGGAAGGTGGTCTGAGTCTGTTGTCTGCTTATGCAGATCTGATTTCTGTCTTGCTGACAGAATGGCTTTTCAGAGTTCAGCCATGCGCGGCACAGATGGCAATAAGGTTTGGAATCCCGTGACATTCCTTCTGATTTCTAGGATCAGTGCATTTATGAAATGGGCATTCACGAGAACAATTTGGACTACCTTTGGGATAAGACTGGTATGAACATTTGGGAGGCATCTAAATCTTTACCTGCCATAGCTCAAAGCCCAAGCAGTTAAAATTGACCTCATCCTTGATATCGATAAAAATTTCAAATGATGCACAGCAATATATCTTTACCACATGTTCCTCTTTTACAACAGCCCCTCCCAAGTTATAGCTCAGACTCCTTTTTCTCATTCATTGAATATGAAGTGTGTAGCTTATTGGCAGTGTGCTGGGCTCTATAGGTGTCCCACACGAGTCAAAAAACCTGCTCTCAAGGCAATCCAGTAAGGAAGAGACATAGCTTAGCACAGTAATGTTATACAGCCGGGCAAGATATGATAAAAGAAGGATGGACAGAACCCATGTCCTTCACGTCTTACCCCTTGGCCTCCATTCTGGATACAATAATTGATTTTCGCTCACTAGTCGTAAACAAGAGCCTTACCTAGAGTGATATCCTTCAAAACGCCACCTTCCAAAATGAACAACACACTGGGGAAAGCACCTCATCGCTCTCTCTATATGCTTGCAGTGCCCAACACAGAACCTCGCTCCATATCAGCAGCTCTCCAGTCTGTGTTCTGGGTTGCATGCATGCAAGAATGCAATTGAACATCAGAAGCATTAGAACATATAGGGGAAGAAAGCAAAGAAAGAGGAGGAGGAGGAGGAGGAGGAATGAATAGGCAAATGGGTACACAGGCTGAACACAAATGGAGAAATGCACACAGAAGTATCACTCATGCCACAAAACTTTTTCCCTTACGTAAAATGACAGTAATGGCACTGCTGTCACTCAGAGGGAACCCACTGTGTTTTATTTTTAAAACTTTTTTTAATGTTTTTTATTTCTAGGAGACAGAGAGAGAGAGAGAGAGCGTGAGCAGGGGAGGGTCAGAGAGAGAGGGAGTGACAGACTCTGAAACAGGCTCCAGGCTCCGAGCTGGCAGTCAGCACAGAGCCCGACGTGGGGCTCGAACCCACGAACCGCGAGATCATGACCTAAGCGAAAGTCGGACGCTTAACCGACTAAGCCACCCAGGTGCCCTGGGAACCCACTGTGTTTTAAAATGGGATGTGCAAATAGGCCCCCAGTTTATTTTCTTGGAGATGCTGGGAGTATCCTGACAAAATCTCTATTTCTCCTTTCGTGCATGGGGTTTTTTTTCAGTCACTTGGAAATGCAATAGTTCAGAACCATTTCCAGTCATAGTTAATCCAGACTGCCTGAAATAACTCTATGCCTCAAATAAATCAGCCTTTACTATATGTCTATAAAAATCGACCAACACTCAATACACACGCCTCTTCTCTGGCTCTTCCTCATGACATCTTCCTCGTTAAGTACGAAAAACACTGCCCCAAATTCCAATTGTTCACTGTCTGATTCAGTAAACTTTCTGCTGCCTGGCATAGGTGAGGAATGGCATGAATGGGTTAATCAAACATTCTACCTATTGATGACCCACCAAATCTACTTAGAGCCCCTTTAAATACACTAAACATAGAATTGTGCCACAGCAAAATTACATCAAGTCAAATTCGGCATTTCTTTGACGATTCAGATTCTCCGTAGAATCCAATAATCAAGGTGTGAGATGTGTGTAGGGAGCAGAGTGGGCATATCTATTACCTTCATTATTCCAGCCCTAGGGCTGGGTGACATATTGGTAATCGAAAAATGTCACAGGAATCCACTTTGGTTATTTAGATATCATAGAACCTTAAAACCTGAATAACCTTGAGGATCACTTAGACTGGCTTTCAAACTTAGGCCTCGGAGTCCTTCATCCAAAGGTCACTCTGAGAAGAACCCGTATGTACAAACCATTCCAAAATGGAACCACTTGGGTTGGGTTCAGGGACAGAGGTCTCAGAGTGTACCTTCAGTGAACTCAAAGGCACCTCTGCGGAACTCTATGCATCTGCAGCAGAGAGTTTACAATGAAGAGTTTGGGCTAGATTAGTGGGTTTCAGGTTAGGAAACTAAAGCCCACAGTATCAGAGTGATGTGTTCAGGGTCACACTACAAAGCAGTGACCGATCTGACACTACAAGCTTCTTAAAGTCCTGGCAAAAAAACACTACATCTTCTTTTTCACTTGTTTTAGGCCATTAATCCAGCAACGGGGTATCCCGGATCTGGGAGTCAGTATAAATTACAAGTCTCTACAGCTTTATTTCTAACATTTGCTTAGAGGGGAGGAGTTGCTTCAGCTCATCTGTCTAGGATATGCAATCAATTGGATTTTCTATTGAATCATCCTTTGCAACACTGTTAGCCCTGTGTTAGTATGCTAGACCTTAGGGACTGGTAATAATGGCTATTAATACAAGTCATAAGCTAAAAACACTAAAATTTAGGATGAGACATGCTTGAACATGGAGACTGTTTTCACACGACACTCTCCCTCCCCCCATGCTTACAAGATTAGAAAGCAATCAATCTATTCTCGATAAATAAATGAACGGGCAAGTTGGCGATATTTGAAGGGTTTGGAGAACAGCAAAACCATCTTTTTCTAGTCCATAGCCTTTTCCAGCAGAGAATCCAACAGTAGCTGCTATACGAGGAAGATCTACTAAGTACTTGGTGCAAAGCCCATTATTTCTTCGAAATGGGCATAAGATTATCATGTGTTACAGCCTAGGGATTAAGGGTCAGATAATTACTTAAGAATGAAGGTTCTTCCATATGAAGTGAATTCACAGTGAAACAAGGGGTCAAACCTTGAAGCCTGGACAGCCAGTCAGAGCATTACTGTCTCCATCTGAGAAGCAGATGTTAACAAGATTGAACCAGGGCAGTGACTTCGTGAGGAAGATTAGGAAGTTCATGTTGACAGCACTTCCCCTAATCTCCTTTGAAGAAATTCCAGCTTCATGAAATTACAGAGCATTGTTGTTATTACATGGGATTTTGAAAACTGCTGCATGTATTTTCAACTTGAAAGATTGTGCTGGGACTCATTTTAATTCAGATTCTCATTTGGTATGAAAGCAATAAACATCTTTTAAAAAGATTTCTTTCTTTGCTCTAAGTGGTTATGAGTAATAATGTGGGTGTAAATCTTCTTAATTCTTCCTGAGCTATCTGAAATTCTTAATCATGATCAGAGTATAAAACAGAACAAGATATTATATGTGTATCATTAAAAACCGTATTTGCTGAAAAGTCACTTTAAGTTTCTTTTCCCCTGGTTTAAATGATGGTAGTCCGCAGTGCTAGAACACATGAACTTTCAATGATAGGAGAGCTGCTTCTTTGACTTTGAATTTAAGCCCTGGGAATGTACAGTTCTGTTCGTCCTTTTCTGTGTGTGGTTCCCACGTCCCCCCCCCCCCCACCAAAGACCAATTTCATTCTCTTCAAATGAGCAGCAGAGGGGAGGCAATGGTGAGTGGGAGAAGCTGTGTGAGTAGGTGGAAAGAAGCCTGGAGGAGGAGTCAGAAGACTCACCCACCCCGCCCAGGTTGTCTGGCTGGGCTCATTCTCTGAGTTTCCACCTTCTCATCAGTAAAATGATGGGACTGGGCATACAACCTCTAGGGCCCTCCCAGAACGTGGGCGCAAAGATCCTTTCAGATAACGGGGTGTAGAGTAAGATGCTACCAGTACAATATGGTCACTCGGCAAAGGTGCATTTGGGCATCTACTTTGTATCAGGCATGTGCCAAAAGACACATAAAAGAAAAGGGTCTTCAGAGAGAAGCCTGGGTAAAGAAGAGACAAGGGAGGTCTTCTAGTAGAAGTGGCAATGGGGTAAATCTTGAAGGGTCCACCCACATATTTTGGAAAAGACAGGGAAATGCTGGTTGCTCCCATTAGAGCCCGGGATTGGAAATGACCTAAGATTAGTTAATTTATAGAAGTTAACTTTGGAGTTATTTTCTGAGTAAATAAAAGAAAAAGAACTATAAAATATAAATAAATATAAATTTAAAAAAACTACAGAGAAACTCTAGAGGAGAAAAAAGCATAGATTTCCCATCAGAATGGCTAAAATTTAAAATACTGATCCTACCGGGGCGCCTGGGTGGCTCAGTCGGTCGAGTGTCCGACTTTGGCTCAGGTCATGATCTTGCAGTGCATGAGTTCAAGCTCTACATCAGACTGTGCGCTGTCACTGCGGAGCCTGCTATAGATTCTCTGCCCCCCTCTCTCTGTCCCTCCTCCACATGTACACTCTCAAAAATAAATATTTTCAAAACGTTAAAAAAAAAAAGTAAAGCGTAGATCATACTAAGTGTTGGCAAGGATGTGGAGCAAATGGAACTCTTATAAGCAACTGATAGTAATGGAAAGTGATCTGGCCTCTTTGGAAAACAATCTGGCTGTTGATGGAAAAGTTAAACAGAGTTACCATACAGGCCAGCCATTCCGCTAGGTGTAAACCCAAAATGACTGAAATAGTATGTCCACACAAAAACTTCTACGTAATTGGTCATAGCAACATTATTCACAATGGCTGAAGAAGAGAAAAACAACTTTCATCTATAGATCCATACAATAGAATATTATTCAGCAGAAAGAATAAATAGGTACCGACACATGCTGCAATATGGATGAACCTTAAAGATTTTATGATGCTAAATGAAAAAAGCCACTCACAAAGCTACATGTGATGTGATCCCATTGATATACATGTCCAGAATAAGAATCTAACCTATCGGTGTTTGAAATTGTAGTCCTTACCCTTGTGGTGAGGAGTAAGTTCAGGACAAGGGCAGAAGAAGGGTTTCTAGGGTACTGGTCATGTTACCTTTCTTGACCTGGGTGCTGGTTACAAGGGCTTGTTCAACCTGTAAACCTGTAATGAGTTGTATGCTTAGGATTTGTGCACTCTGCTGTATGAATGCCATTCTCCTAAAGTAGTTTTCTAAAAAAACTTAAAGAGGCTATTTATGATTCAGCTGTGTCCATCTTCTTGGGGAATGTTAACTCTATACAATCAAATACCCACATCATCTTGAATGCTACGTTTGAACTCAAAAGCAGAAAACGAGCGGCATAGCTCTGATGTGGTTTTCTTCCCTTACTCCCTGGAATGGGCTTTGAGTATTTTCAAGATCATAAATAGCAAGTATCCTGGGGCTGGCACCCTGGGTATCCAAAGTAAGAGGACAGACATTTTAAATATAAAAGGCAAGGCTCCTGAAAAATGAATAAGCTCTTCATGAAAGCCCTTTTCAAAGCAAATTTGCCCCTCTCTCTTTCCTTCCTCCCTGCCCTTCCTTCCTTCCTTCCTTCCTTTTTTCCTTCCATCCATCCATTCATCCATGTATGTCTATCCGTCCATCTACCCATTCACTGAACAGACACTGAGGACCTACCACAGTGAGCAAGACAGACAAAGCCCCTTACCAAAGGGGCCCATGGAGCTTACCAAAAAAATATCACCAAAACGATTGATTGAGAATTCTAAAATTGCATCTAAGCTCAAAAATCTTTTACATTTCCAGTCATAGAGCTACGGATTCAATGACTAAAATGACTTTTCTCAGAGAGTGGATGGGGTCCAATTTTCTATCTTCCTTGCTGATTTAACCGCTCATTGAGAGATATTAAAACAGTGTCTTTATACAGTGATGCCCCCCCCCAAATGCTGTGAGAAATATACCAAAATGAGATCTGAAAAAAGTCCATACATCAATAATGATATCACAATGGCTTCTATAATTAGCACAAAGCAGCCCATCAATAAATGTATATAATAATTGCAGGTCCCAGGAATGAACAGAAAACGTTCCAAATGAATATGCAATTAAGCCTGGCTCTTTCACATATGCAGAGAGGAATTCAGATACAAACACCAGGACCCATGAACCCTACCACCTAAAATACGGCGTCAAGAGCCTGGGTAACCACATGAGGTGACGTTCTGATCTGGTCTGCGCTGGGCTCCCCTTCTTCTCTCTTTGAAAGTTACATGGAGTTCAAGGGGATTAATCAAGCAAAAAGGTACTTTTCAGAACTGGCTTCACTTTTCATGTTCTGAGACTAAAAAAAAAAAAAAAAGGAGATGGGGAGAAAGATGTAGGGAGAGGAAAAAAAAAACTTTGAGCATCACTTTCATTATTCATAAGGCCAAAAGCCTGAAAATTCTGAATTTTTGAGAAATGACTTTCCAATCCTTGAAAACCAACCAAAAGTTAAATGAGTTAAAGAAAAAATAACCACTGGGTCCTTTTCTTCCAAAACGTTTTCAGTGATTCATAAAGAGGGAAAGAACCCCATAATTTAAGTTCCTCTGTTGCAGCTTGTGTCCTCAGCCTTTTAATCTAGAATCTTGAGTCATTTGACCCCTCAACTCCCCAGCAGAGAGCCACCAATAGTAGGTGGTATTACACCAGGCTTTTCATCAAGGGTAAAGAGAATATTCTTTAAGTAAAAATGCCCAGGAGAGTCTCCCTGCGTTACTGTTCCTGGTTTCTCAGGCACCAGAAGAAAAGACTAAACTTTTCCAACTGTCTCTTCAGGGAACCTTATGGGGTATGTGGAGCCCACTACCTTCCAAGCATGGTCAACTCTTTATTTTCCTGTGTGTTTGCACAAACGTGCCATCCGATCCTTCTCCACATTGCTTTGCAAGGTCAACACTAGTTTCCAGACTCCTCTTCATCGATGCATGTGGCTACAGCTCATTCATTTAAACAGCCGTAGAGCCTTCCATTCTTTAAATACATGGCTATTTATAATATTAATCCATGCCCAGTACTGTTGGACATTATTTTTTTATATGACAGTACACATTCTTGTTTATGTCTTCTTACATGTGTGAGGGTTTCACCATGGTAAATATCTAAAACATTTTTCTAATTTTTACAATTTATTTATTTTCAGATACAGAGCAATGAGCTGGAGGATGGGCAGACAGAGAGAGAGAGAGAGATATAGAGAGACAGACAGAGAGATAGACAGAGAGAGAGAGAGAGAGAGAGAGAGAGGGAGAGAAAGAAGAATCCCATGCAGGCTCCACGCTGTCAGCACACAGCCCAACATGGGACTCAAACCCACAAACTGTGAGATATGACCTGAGCTGAAATCAAAAGTCAGACGCTTAAACGACTGAGCCACTCCATGGTAAAAATTTAGAAGACAGACTTCAGGATCACAATAAGGTAAGCATATCTTCGACTTTGCCAAACATTGCTACCATGTTCTCCAAAGCAGATGCCTACATTAATGTTCCCACCAGAGTGCCCAATTTCTTCCATCTTGCCTTCTGACGCACACTTGGCATTATCATGCTTTTGAATGTTTGCCAATTTGATGGCTGCAAAGGGCTGCCTTCTTTTGAGTTTAATTCACATTTCCTTCATTACCAGTAAGGTTAAGTGCCTTTCTTCACATGTCTATAGGGGCTCATATCCTTTGTACATTTTTCTAATGAATTGTCTTTTTCACAAGGATTTTTAGAGTACTTTATAGCTTCTGGAAATTAATCTTGCCTTGTTTATAAGAGCTAAACATATATTTCACCAGCCTGGGTCTCATTATGTTAAACCTTCTTGTGGCTTATTTCATCAATTACAGGTTTATTTTTAATGAAGTCAAATTCATCAATATTTTTGGGGGGCTCCCATTTTGTGGTTAAAAAATAAATCCTTCCCCACTTTGAGATCATTAAGATATTCTCCAAAACTTTCAGAAGCAAATAATTTTTGCTTTTAACACTCGGGTCTCTAATCTACCTTGAATTTACACTTCTGTATGGTATGGAGCAAAGCATTTTACTTTTCTTCCATTTAAATAGCCAGTTCTCCCAGGACTATTTATTTGTTTGTGTATTTATTTATTTTGAGAAAGCGAGAGAGTGTGCTTGTGCACCCGTGTAGAAGGAGCAGAGGGAGAGAGAGAATCTCAAGCATGTTCCATGCCCAGTGCAGAGCCCAACCTAGGGCTCCAGCCCGCAACTACGAGATCACATCCTGAGCCAAAATCAAGAGTCAGATGCTTAACCGACTGAACCACCCAGGCGCCCTTCCCAGTATGGTTGATTGAGCAATTCATCCTTTTCTATTGATTTGTAATTGCCCCCTGTCAATAAACCGAGCTCTCATATGTATGGGAGTTTGCTTCTGGAATTTCAGTTGTGTTCTATTAGTACATTTGTCTATCATGGTACCAGTATCACACTTTTTACTAAAATGGCTTAATAACAGTTCTTGATATCTGATACAGCTGGTCTCTTCATCTCATTTTTTTTTCTCTAAGAGAATCTTGGCCAATCTTTGCCTTTTCTCTTTCTGTAAGAGTTTTAGAAGAAGTTTGTCGAGTCCCATAAAACATATCTGTGGGATTTGATTGGAACTGCACTGATTACAAGCTAATTTGTGGAGAAATGACTTCTTTATGATATGGGGCCCTCCAAACCAATAAATTGGTATATATCTTCTATTATTTATATTTGGGTCATTGTGTATGCTCATCAATAAAATTTCACAGTATTTCCTTAAAAGACAACTTATTTTTTTAAATGTTTATTTATTTTTGAGAGACAGAGAGAGACAGAGCACGATGCGGGGCTCAAACTCACGAGCTGTGAGACCATGACCTGAGCCAAAGTTAGACGCTCAACGGACTGAGCCACCCGGGCGCCCCAAAAGAGATCTATTTTTGTTAGGCATACTCTAGATTTATTGTGGATTGTGCTACTATTGCAAATGGAGTTTTTTCCTTTCCAGTTTAGTGATTTATCTTGCAAGTAAACTCTAATTCTAGTATATATTCACGAATTACATAAATTGCTAAGAAAATAGAGCTTATGTGCATGAACGTAGCTGACATGCTGAACTCACCAAATTAGAGTCACTTTTTGTCCTTTTATTAAAGTAGAACAGTTCCCATTGTGTTCAGAGACTGCTTTTGAGTTAGTGTGACATTGTTTCTATACTTTAGAAAGATTTTTTCCTGTGAAAGATTCTACTTTTCCTGCACAGGGCTCATTGGATTATGGTACGATAATACAAAGTTTTTCTTCTTATTCTTCAGAACATGTGTTGGTCCTTTATTTTCGGTCAATGTATATACTTGTTCAAAGTCATGTTTTTTTTCTCCTTAGAAGGGTATAGAGAACATATTATGTGTATAGACACAAACATACACACACACATCCATCCACACGCAAACACACTTTATCTGTTTTTTTCCCACATATAAAACATTTCTTCTGGATACTGTTTCCCTTGTTCTGTATCTATATTCCTTTCTAACTGTTGTCTTGTAGTCATTCTGTTCTTATTTAACCACTCATTTTTTCATCTTTTTTTTATTTTTGAGAGGGAAGATTTATTGGGAGTGACTAATTTTTTTTCTTTTTAATTCTGAAGATCTCTTTTTTATAGACACAGTTGCTGCTTCACCAATTTCCTCTTGTTTTAGACATAGGCTCATACTCTTCAGTACTTATTCTGAAAGAACTATCTTCCACCAACTTGCTCTCACATTCATCTGCATACTAAAGATAGCATGTATTCTCTGTAATGGATTCTTCAATAGGTGAAGTTGATCCATGGCCACCTAAATATTCTATAATCATCAAGATCTCTTTTTAGTAAATTGTCAACAACCTTCGTAAGTCTCAAAGATTCCTTGAGGTGATATCATACTTTGGTCTTTCAACATCCTTCTAAAATCCTCTTGCAATGACTTCTCAAAGGTAAATTTGTTTTTTTCAGATGAATGGCTTCCCCCTATTCTATGACTAATCACAGAGAACCTGAGGCTTTAAATAGTTTCTTATTTATTGGTCAAAGTCTTGAAGTATTTATATTTACTTTTGGTCTTCCTTTTTTTTTTAATACTTCTTTTCCTTGAACATTTCTAAAATAGCTTTTAAAAGTCAAAGGGGTTGGTTAAAAGGAAAGTAACTTTGGTGAACTTCTTGCTTGAATACACTCAAGTGAGAGAAGACATTCTCTAATGGGTTTTCAGTTTCCATAGCAGTGGCTACACTGACATCACTACAAACTTGGGAGAGGAACCACTACGAGAGGCCATTTTCTAAGTTCTTTCCAATGACCCCATTCCCTCTCCTTTTGTTCTTTGTTTCAAATTAGTTCATTTCTTTTTAGAGGGCCCAGCCGAAAGGAAGAACAAAACTTGTGGCCCAAACTCACTGGGGAGAAAGCAAGGAAAATCTTGCAAAAATAACTTAAGACCTGAACGAAAGTAAGAGGTGGGAAAAGAGATACCAATGCACAATTTTGGGTGCCATGTTGGTTTTTAGCATTTGTCTTTTATAACATGTTCTCCTAGGTTCTGACCGTTGTAAAGTGGCACCACTCATTTTTAAATATTGATCCCATATCCAGAAGACTTGTTGAACTCTGTATTTGTTCTATCAGTGTCTGCATGTACTGTTATATTATCTGGGCAGACAACCATGCCATCTGTGAAAATAACAACATACTTTGAAACCTTATCTTTTTCATTTCCCAATGAGCTAGTTAGGATTTCATGTATAATACTGAATAAAAATGGTGACTGAGGGGTTTCTTATCAATCTTGCTCCTGACTTCAAAGAGACATATGGACATCTAATATTTTGCCATTAAACATAATATTTGCTGTAGAGTTTCAGCAGACAGCCTTACAGCCTTCATCAGATGGAGGACCTATTTCTAGTTTGTTAAGTGGCTTTGTTGCTTGCTGTTAATCATACATGCTTGTCAGAGTTTCCTGAATGATTTCTGTACCTACTGAGAGGACAATCAGGCTTTTTTCTCCTTTAGCCTATTTTATAGTTGTGGATATCACACACTATCACATTTTTGTCAGATAACCTGGTCTACACGATACCAAATTAGAAAGATTTCCTTGGAGGTTCCATACAGGTTCGATCTTTGTACATGTGCCCTATTGTTAGAATACAATTGTTGAATAAATTGTAGAATAAAATTGTTAGAAAACAATTTTTATTTTCTAATCATTCTATTTTCTCATCTGTACATATCCTTTGGATCAGGGCTAACGATTTTGTTACTCAAATCTTCTATAGCCTAGGCCATATTTATTTGCTTGCTAAATCCCATTATTGCCTTCCCTGAAGAGGTCTACCACAAGGCATTGCCCAGAGAACTTTCACCACAACGGGCATCAAATGGAACTGGACCACATTTGGAAGGTTTAAGGCATTCATTTGGTGTCTTCCTTACCCTCCCCGGGAATGGTGTTTGGACATCTACAATCGAAATCTTCACTCACAGAGCCATTTGTTCCTTATTGTGATGCGCTGGCGAGAAATGTATGCCAAGTGGCTTCGGTTTGCAGGAAGACACTATAACCCTGAAAGGTACTTTCGTCTTAATTTTGGTTGGAACTGTTTGCAACTCTAAGAACAAATGGTAGTCTTGGCCTGTTTCTTCTCAGACTGCTGGCACTAAACTTCTACTTACTGTTATCAGTTTCCTAAATAAGTGTAGTTGTATTTAATTACTTCCGTTGGCACCTTTGTTTAGCACTTCAGATTGAAAAGAATAACAGGTGTGTGTTATGTCAATGTTCCTTTATTCATTTCAATGCCAATTTTTATCACAAAAATGTACAACTCATACAGACCACCAGCCTCACTGAATTGCAATAAAGACAATTCTAAAGACTTCCAAGCTTGCTCTGTTTTTCCTTCGTATCAATTGTGGGCAGGTGTTTTTGTTGAATATTTGACATCTAAAGAGGGGTTATAGACAGCAGATGATCTGAGTGGCAAAGCCCACTCTTAATCACTAGATAGGATAGTCCAAACCTGAAAAATATGAGCCTGATTAGCCTCGGAGAAGTGAAGCTATTTGCCCAAGGTCACACAATCCATCCATTTTTCGTTTCCATGGCTTCCATCCCAGCCTAAATTGCCACCATGCCTTGCTCAGTCTACTACAACAGTTTCCAGGATAGTGTCCCTGTCTCCTGATGGCTCCTGCTTTAATCCACCATCCACGTCCTTACAGCCAGAGTCAGGCAATTAAAATATGAACTTATATAAAACCTGCAGATGCCTTCACACTGTTCTTAGGAAAATGGTTCACTTTTCCACAGACAGGGAGGCCTGGAAGACCTGGCCTGCTTGCTGTCTCTTCAGCTTCAGCTTTGACCAGTCTCTCCCTCATTTGCAGGCCTTTGTAGAATACATTCGAACATACTGTATTCTCTTAGGCTTGTTCTTCCCTCTTCCAGGAATGTTCCCTTTATACACTGTTGCCTAAACAACTCTTCATTCTTCATATCGCCTCAAGTTTCACTTCTTAGGGTCATGAAGTTCCGTTAGTGAAGTTCACCGATGCCCCAGACAAGGTCAGGTTTCTTCATAGCACCTACCATGTTTGCAACATAGTCGGTTCAATACCTATTTGGTAAATCCATGAATCATGTGACTAGTGTCTCTCTTCTTGACTAGAGAGTTAAGTCATAAGAGGATCACTAGTTGCCAGGGGTGCCTGGGAGGCTCAGTCAGTTAAGCAACCCAACTCTTGATTTGGGCTCACAGTTCGTGAGTTCGAGCCCTGCATCAGACTCTGTGCTAGCAGCATGGTGCCTGTTCGGGATTCTTCCCCTTCCCTTGTCCCTAGCAGCTCCCCTGCTCACTCTCTGTCTCTCTGTCTCTCTCTCTCTCTCTCTCAAAATAAATAAACATTTAAAACATTTTAAAAATTGTTTAGAAGAGGATTGCTAGTGCCATTTTTTAAGATGGATAAATAGGTAGTCAATCCAGGATTTGAACCAGGGACTGGACCTCTCCCTACTCCCCCCTATTCCCCACATTCTACCTTCCCACTCCATCCTTCTCCACAACTCTGGTCCTCAGCCCCGCTACCCTTTGTCCCAGTGGCCTCCTTACAACATGCATTGTCTAATTCCATTGGTGGCCCAAGGGGGCGGTTCCGGGTCCCACTGAGACACTCACTGGCAACTGCTCCTTGTGTAGGGACAGCTTTTGTGACAGGGAGAGGAAGCGTTACCTGCTAATACCTAACACGCCGCCGTCAGGAGATTGTTTTTTTCCCCAGGAAGGATGGCTGTCTCCATGCAGCTCTCTTTGAAACCATCTCTTAGCCTAGCGAGGGGAAGGTAACGCTTGACTTATCCATCCCTCAGAGTCAACATGTTTGAGTCCATACACGTCACCTGGCTCAGAGTTGGCTGAGCTGCTCAAATAATTAAATGGAAGAAAACACTGAAGGCAGAAGGAATGGAGGAGAAAGAAAAGGCTCTCAGTTGCGCACAGGCTATATCTGTCTCTCCATTCTGGCCTATGTTCCCATTAGTGAGGAATGCATCATTTGATGTTAAACCCGCACACACCTGTATATTAAATTACTGATTTGAAACCTACGGCAAATGGCATGTGCACATGTCTTTCTCCAATTACTTTCCTTTATGTAGTTTGGATCTCTAACAATTGGACAACATTACCCACAAGAAAAAGTGCTCTCCGATGATCATACTGGCGCGCCTCTCTGACCATTTAGAGCCTCCGTGGGTGGAGACAGCCTCCCCTACATTTCAACCCCCCCATTAGCAAGAACATCATAACAAATGACTTCCCTGGTCACTTAACACCGAAGCACTCTGTAGACCATTAGCGGCTTCTGGATTAGAAAACCCAAAAAGTATAAAATGGGACTTTGTGATCTGAATGTGGCCTAATTATCACATGGTCAAATACAATCAGGGCAATCACTGGAATAAACGCACTGGTACGGAAGCCTAATTTGCACTCATTTGGACAGCTAACAATTTACTTGAAGCAGTGTCTGTTTTTCACGTCCCCCAGAACCTAAAAGGTAAAGAAAGGGAGGAGTGACAGCATCTTCTGCATGTACAGAGATTAATTTGCTTTAAAGCAATCAACACTAGTGGGCGGTAATTTGTTTTATTTGAATGGCTTGATGTGTTCTCTCCATCATCTCTTGGACCACGGAAATAAGAACATTAAGTGTAAGTATTAATAAAATGCAACTCTACGCAATCATAATGATTCTAATGAGTTGCAATCACACAGAAATCTGGACACTGCAAAGGTGAAAAGAATCACCTAATTGAGGCTGGAAGAATCAGATTCTTACCCAGGAACCAGGGAGAAGAAAGAGGACTGCTCGTTTCTCAGTGCCCATCCCTCCCCCACCCCCACCCTGGTCCCTGGGCAACACTGATAATTTGGTGCCTTGAAGGTGGTGAGGCCATTTGGAAGACGTAACAAAGTGCACCTCTGAGGTGTGCCCTGAAGCATCAGAGGAGGGACTGTGGCCTCCCTCCCATGACAGCCCACAAAGTAAGCAAGCAGCACCTAGCACATGTGTGTTTATTTGATGACACAGACAGGGAGCAAGAATGTTCTCTCTGAAATGTTCAGATTTGAAGAGTTTGGGGTTTACTGCAATGGCAGGACTGTATTTCCTGTATCACTGCGCCCAAACTGTGGCTGGGATCGACTGGGCTGGTCCACAAAAGGACTGGGGAGTGTGGGCACTGGCTGCGAGGGCACAGGTTCAATTCTAGAACATTTCAGGACCAAAATGTAAAGCACATGGTTTTACTAGTGTTGTTTTGTTTTTAGAATTCGATTCAGCTGCCTATAAGTTCTGTGGATAATCACACATATAGTTCAAGTAGAGGTCATGGACAGGACTTCATTGAGCTGGAAGATGTATAAGCCAACGGTATTGAGGATGACACCGCTGATGACCACAAAGTATTCATTTGATTCATAATTCCAATAATCAAGCCCAACTGTGAAAAAACTTGAGCCACTCAGTGGAAAAAGGACTCGAGAGAGTACACGGCTCATCCCTGACCTTTAAAAGGGATCTCTAACCCCAACAGTTACTATTTCTTGAGCATTTCCATGCATTTAACACATTCATCTACTGAGCCTTCTTTACCTATACCAGCCAAGACAGCCCTTCAATTTCGCTCAGTAATTAGCTCCCGTCTTTAACTCCTCTGTGCACGGGGAGAAGAATGGACAGAAAATGTGACTTGGGATCAGGCAAGTCCAGATTCCAATCCTGACATGCCGATTCCTAGCTATGTGACCTTGAGCAAATTACTAAACTTCCCAGAGCCTTCGATTTCTCATAAACTGTCATGAGGACAACTTCACAGAAAGTCATGACAATGCAAAGAGAGAATATCAGTAAAAGTTATGCCTGGTATACAGCAGTATCCAGTAAATGCCGATCGAGCCTCAAAAAAATGTATCTCCAGTTAAAAAGCCACCGGAAGATCATTAAAATAGAGATTACCAAGGGAAAGTTTGTTACCGATTGGTTTATAAGACAACTGGGTTTGGAGAAGCTTCACCTTATTAGAGGTAAAATCCACCTTTGGTTGCCGCAAGGAATTTCTGTTCTACGGTATTTGGAAATACTGTGCACTTCATACAGAGCAGAGCAAAGCGTTAGATGACTCAGGTCTTCAGGGTGGGGACCATAGTTCATGGTCTCTGTGTCCCCAGTACCCAGCACAGTGCCAGGTACGGCACCAACACCACATACACACATACATACATACATGTAGAAAGTGGCATCATAGCATGGAATGTAAACCAGCCCCTAAGCACAGGCTTAAGGCAGGTGCTTTTTTTCAGCGAATAATAGTAAGCACCCAGATAGTATATTTTGGTGCAGTGTACTGCCCACTGTATATTACCTCATTCACCCCTCCCCACAACCACATGAAGGCAGCAGCTAACAGTCTACTCACTTGACCAATGAAAACAACGAGACTTGGTTTGCCCAGGGGCACATGACTAGCAAGTGACAGAAGCAGGGTTCAGACCAAATTCCGTGTGACCTCGTCTCTCTTACTACCTTTCCACCAACTTGAGCTACTTGGACTCGAGCCTTCGCTTGAACGACATCGCTAGGGCTTACGCTTGCACGTTTCTTTCTTTTCTTTTTTTTTTTTCAGTTCCCACACTGGTTCTGATTCACACACTTAGTTAAGAGTAGATTAGAGAATGATGTAGAACACGAGAGAGAGGAAGGAAGCAAACAGCTGAAGCCACTGGCACGGTGCTCCAGATGTGAATAAAGTTATGTGGGCGAACCCATCCCTGCGAGTCGAGCGGAAACAACGGGACCTTCACCCGGCTGTGAACCACGTTTGCAAGTGTCCTAACGCTGCTGCCGCTATTGGCTTGCCCTGGACAATCTGTCACCACATAGCAAGGCTGGCCCGGTTGTTTCCACAGACAGCACCACTGCACGGTGCTCACCATGCTTGACAGACGGGGCTATAGGGACAGTGACATCATCTACGAGGTGGCGTAACTTCATACCAAAGAGAAGATGTTATTAGCAGTTCATATGCCTATTCTTCTCCCCAGTGAATCTTTAAAGACCTGGGAAAATAGTCTGAACCTCACTGGTTCTGCAGAATCAAGACGCACCCAACCACCCCAGCTCCGCAATGAATGCAGATCAAATACATTTCAACTGGAAAAGTTGATTTAATTTGCAGGTTTCTGTCTACATGTTCTGCCTCTTATTTTCTTTGATAAGATTAGTGGAACAAAGTTCAGGGGGCTCTTTTTAGTTCAAGCGTTTTCCCATAATGCCAAATCAATCTGCTCAGGCAAACAAAACATCAAAACGCCAACAATAAGGAGCTACCATTGGAGGCTGATCTGATTTACACAGAAATATGCCCACTAAATTTAAATGAAACTTTACAGAGGAACAAAATTGGCTAAAGGAGTTTTTGAGTCTCTTAAAGCAGCAACTACAATAATAACTGCAGAAGCATGCACAAAAGTGTGCCAGCTCTAATCAATCTTGTGTGTCTCTCCCACACTGTTAACAAAATACATTTCATAGAAGGGTAGAGCAAGCGCACAGCAGGCAAAAATGTGGTAGCTGAAGTCAAGCATAGCTAATTTGCTGCTTAGGACAGATGCCATCCGCAGAATTCACGGATCCATCCTGATCAGCTCTGATAAGGGGGACCGATTCCCAGCATGCGTTGCGTCTGTGGGTTTTATGTTGATGAAATAGGCTTCTTGGACCTAGATGGATATAGAAGATGGTAGCAGGGTGCAAACAGGGAGCATATTCTATTTTACATGCCGGCATTAAGGATGATAAGAAGGCAATTTGTCACGCCAAGCCTAGTGAAGTGGGAGCCAGGAACAGGTCTCAGACTCGCCTATAAGAGAGCTCAGAGGGGGGGCGGGGGAGGATGATACAACGAAGAAGAACAAGACAGAAGCCTAATATCCACAGAAGATAGGAAGATAGAAAGGTCTCAGGGATGAAGAAGGCAGAGGCACAGTCCAACAGGCTTAGTCATCAGCATCTATACCAAGAGCCTTCAACTCATGCTTCTAGAACAGCTTCCCGGGACAAAGGCAACTCCCGCGCTAGCTTCTTGTAGCATCCCTAAATGAGCACAGAAGGGATGAAGGGTTGGTGGCTGAGCCCCACCCAGTAGCTGACATAGCGACTTATCCCAGAGCTAGGACAGGGAGAGCTGTACTGGATGGACAGGCAGATGGATGAGGGTACCAACTTCCACATGCTGGGTGCTGAAGGGCAGTGCAAGAGTGATTAAGAATGCGGGCTGCGTAATCACAAAGTTCTCGGTTCAGAACCTTGCTCTGAAGATTGTTAGCTGTGTCGTATTGGATACATTAACTAACTTCTTCTCAAAAGCTAACAGTACCTAACTTCTATGACTGCTGTGAGGATTAAATGAGTTAAGGCACCTAAAGCACTTAGTGAAATGCCTTCCTCATGGTATGTGCTCAAGAAACGTTAGTAGCAGCTATGATGATGATGATAATGATAATGGTGATGATGATAATTCTCATCAAGAACAACAAATGACCACGAGGCTTTTACATGGACCAAACTGGAGACACTGCTACTTCCAAAGATCATCCAAAGCAGAATCATAGTGAGTGTTCTCCCCAAATACCTGCGAGAAAGTTTCTTAGAATTAAACATTCTACAAGCTCAGTGCCAACGTCTCTTGCTTTCATACATGGGCTTCTTCTGGAGCTCTGCCATTCTCTCGCTCTCACTGCCATATCTATTCGTAGCTTGGGAGGACATATTTCATACCTGCGTAGAACAGTTACCTGCCACGTTACAAAATGAGAGAGGACACAAAAAAGGTAACGAGGGAACATTAAGGAGGCGAGGGAGACAATCCAAGAAGAGGCTGGCATATGTCCTCAATTCCTCCTCGCGCTCTCTCCCTCTCTCCCTCTCTCTCTTATGCCCCCTTGACAAAACCCTAGCTCGGTTTAAATCTAACTCTTTATAATGATCCCACGCCTGCTCCCAAGCAACTTAACACAACCACGTTGCCTGTTGTCCTTTAAACTACGACATTAAACTTGGATGTTAAGTGTGGACCTTCCGTGCTGCCTGCCATCCTACTCTGTTCCCATAGCCCATTCACTGGACTGCTCATCTTGAGACTACTTCATAGCGTCTCCCCTCTGCTCACACCTCTAACTCTCTTCCTCCTCCCTCCCAGCTGATGACTTAGCTTCTGACTTCAGTGAGAAAAAAGAAGCAATGAGGAGAAATTCCACCTCTTTCAACTACCCTATCTACCCACCCACTAGCATCTGTACCATAAACTCCACCTGCTGTTTGTTAACTGTGGTTGAACTGTCCCTTCTCCTAAGGACAACCCTCCCCCCAAACTTAGAAACTATGACATCTGCTTTCGTCTTCTTCATAGTATTATGGAGTTGTAGAAATGACCTGATAAAGTAATATAGGTCTATCTGTTTATCTGTTTACTGTCTTCCTCACCCCATTAGAATATAAAGTCTTTGAGGATAAGGTATTCTGTAGCCAAAAGTAGTTGTGGGCCCTTATTAGGCACTCAACAATGATCTGTGGGATGAATGAAGGAAAGAAAAACATGTTCATAGGTCTCTCTCTCTCTCTCCCTGTCCCACCCCTTTCCCTTTCCTCCCTCCCCAAACTCCTCATCTTTTGGACAGAAATCTAGTGTCCCAGGAGGCCAGGCTATTAAAAAGTGATGCTCTTCAGGGAGGCAGACCCTGGGCATCCATGTGAGTGATGACGTCTGCATGGAATTTGTTCTTGGCTAAAGAGTGCCAGTGAGTGGGGCGTACCGGACCGGGCCAGTGGGGAATATGGGAAGTATGCTTGCCAGGCAAAGGTCTATTTAGGATCCGGATCCAATGACAGGAAAGCTTAACTTCCTTCCTTCCTTCCATGTCACCGAGCCGGACGCTGTGCCAGGGAGAGTCCAACCCTCGGATATCTACAGAAAGTATCCCAGGGAGGAGGAAGTCCATGGCTCATATAAACCATCTGCACTAGGCTCAGGAAGCCAGAGAGCCTGAGTGGGGAGGGGGCGTTTGGCTTGCACTTTCTGTCTACGCATAAAATGGTCCCTGTGTGAGCACTGTGGCCAAGACAGATGAAGGATCAAAGGACCTAATCGATGCAAACATGGCTTGTTAGTTAGATAGCGTGCGGAGTACACACCAGAGAGGTTGTTCAGGATAGGAGAAGGGAGAAGATATGCATGAAAGAGGTGGGGGAAGCAGAGAAAGGGACAGTGGGGGAAGGGAGGAGGAGGGCGAAACAGAAGGGGGAAAGGTGATTTAGTTCTGTGCGTCAATGGTGAATGTAACTTTCACTGAAGGTTGCAAACATGCCTGCCCAACTCGGACACCGGACGTCACCGGTTTGGACACGTTTCACCAGTCCCTTTCCTTGTCTGCCCTTCGGCTTCTTCACAAGCCAACGCAGGAAGTCGGTACCTTAAGAGGAACTACAGTGACCCTCACAGCTTTGACCTCTGCAAATCCATAGCCTCATAGTTACCAGCTTCGCTCTGTGATCTGGGTCAGTGAAGCCACCAGGCACCAAGGCCAACCAGAACACAGTTTGGAGCGTTAGCAGATGTCCTTGAACACAGGAAGGGACTCCCAGTGCCAACATTATTTTGGTTCCTGGATGGAGCCTTAGCTGCCTTCCCGTGGCCCCCAACTTTCCTTCCTGGAAGACACTGTCCCTGGGGGGCTACGGATACGTGTGTCCCACTTTACAGCTTTTTTCCTGAGAAATAAACAGCACAAACTGTCATTTGTTCCTCGGCACAGAATGAAACAACCCAATGAATTCAGCCAGTTTGTCCTTCAATACTGCTTACTGGCTCATTAATGATAAATTCATTGGAGCCCTTGACCCCAGAACCTAATTCCCAGTGACTCTTAAGGGAAATGAGGCCTCTCCTCCCCCAGTGTCTGCTCCTGGGCCCTTTCAAACTTCCATAAATGATCCCTGACTGCCTCAGGTGCAGCCACACTTTCAGCTCTTACAGACCTCACGGCACCCCCTGAGGAAGCCAGCCAGGACTGGGAAGGAAGGGGACATGGTCTATAGACACCATGTTCTTTTCCTTATCTGTAAATCTCTCCAAGTTAACTGCTGTGGAACTGAACTCACTTGCCCATCTGTAGCCTCGGGATACCTTGTAATTCGAATAGGCTTTGGGGTATACAAAGAGAGTACTGGAGAGAGTACTGGACCTAGAATCCAAAAGACAAAAGGTATTTGAGCTCAACCACTATCACATGTTGCGCAATTCACATGACCTCTCTTAGCCTCCTTGCCTCTTACCCATCTCTAGAACACAGGTGATAGCCGTGTGTAAGCAGTAAGGCTGAATAAGATCCCTACGTCCACAGCACACAGCACAATGTCCGGTACGTATGTGTATAGTATTAGCCATTAGCCACCGGTAGTAGTAAATGAAACAGTAGGTATGGGCACGCTGTGTAAACAGAGCCACCCAAAGTATGTCTGTGAAATAGGTGACTCGAATTTGAGCAACTAAATTTCTGCCTTGTTTTCATGACGTTGCATCCTTAGCAGTGGCAAAAAGCGTGAATTCGCATGTACACAAAGGAATTAGTACACAGATATGGGCACAAATTTCCACACAAGCCACAGCATCACTGTGACTTCTGATGATCGGAAACCACCGAAATGTCCAGAAAAGGAGCCAGGCTGAGGGCACTGTAACATATCCACGCAATAGACTACTGGGTAGCAATTAAAACAATGCTCTGAAAGTATACTGATGGAAAAAAAAGTCCAAAATATACTGTCCAATGGAAAAAGGGGAAGTTAGGAACCGTAGATGTTCAATTCTATAATTTACAAACCAATCTTGTATGATTTTTTACATATTTTACCTTGGAAATAAAATAATAAAAAGTATGTACCATACGATCTCACTTTTGCAAACATATAGTACATATGTTAAAATGTATGGAACTTTTCTCAAAGGCTTTACACTAAATGGTGACTCTCTAGATATGAGGGATTTAGGTGATTTTTTACTTTTTGTTTGGATTGGGCTGGACTTTCTGGATTGTTATTTTTTTTACCGTATGTATTTTTAATTTTTATTTATTTTTGAGAGAGACAGATCCAGTGTGAGCAGGGGAGGGGCAGAGAGAGAGAGTGAGACACAGAATCGGAAGCAGGCTCCAGGCTCTGCGCTGTCAGTTCAAACAGAGCCTGACGCGGGGCTCAAACTCACAAACCGTGAGATCATGACCTGAGCCGAAGTCAAATGCTTAACTCACTGAGTCACCCAGGTGCCCCTGTTTTGTTGTTGCTTTTTTTTTTAATGATTTTTTTTTTTTTGAAAGAATGAACTTGTTCAACACCATGACAGATAGGGTCCCTGACCCTAAGTCTCTAAGTCTGTCAAGTAGCCAAAACTCGGTTTCAGAGACATAAGGCAGGGATATTTGTTGCCTTTCCTGCTGCAGTTTCCCAACCAACCAACCCCCTTTGAAATCGCTTTTAAGGTACATTTTTAAAATTATGTCATTCTCGGGAGAGAGGAGAATGGAGAGGGAAAGCTTCATGGGTATGGGGTTTCCTTCTGGTGTGATGAAAATGTTTTGGAACTAGATAAAGCTAAGGGTTACATAGTACTGTGAATACAGTAAATGCCACCCTGCGTGGTACATTTCTAAACGGCTGATTGCATGTTGTGTGAATTTCACCTCAATTGCATAAAAAGTTAAATTAAGCTATGAACACCGAGTGCAGGACAGGTAACTTCATCGTGGGTGAGGTAAATGTGCCTCTTTAGCTTGTGTGTGTCCAACGTGTAAATACTCTGCACCCTTAGATCAAAAAAAAAATTTTTTTTAGTTTATTTATTTTGAGACAGAGAACATGAGCAGGGGAGGGGCAGAGTGGGGAGTGGGGGGAGAGAATCCCAAGTAGGCTCCATGCTGCCAGCACAGAGCCCGACATGGGGTTCGAACTCACAAACCATGAGATCATGACCTGAGTCGAAATCAAGAGTCAGATGTTTAACTAACTAAGCCACTCAGGCGCCCCCACTTCTTTTAAAATTTTGATCTGGGTGGCTTAGTTGGTTAAGGACGTGATCTTGCTATTCCCCAGTTTGAGCCTCGCGTCAGGCTTTGTGCTGACAGCTCAGAGCCTGGACCCTGTTTCAGATTCTATGTCTCTCTCTCTCTCTCTCTCTCCCTCTCTCTCTCTCTTTCTCTCTCTGCCCCTTCCCCTCTCGCACTCTCTCTCTCAAAAATAAATAAACATTAAAAAAATTTTAAGAAGCCTTCTCCCTTTGCTTAAGGGGGATGTATGTTACTAACCAATATGTGGTTTTTATCATGTTGTCAGAGTCATAGGATGTTAGAACTGAAAGATGGTTCAGTCACTTCCTTTTCCAGAATCAGTAGCTGAGGCTAGGGAAAGCTTGAATGCACAAGTAATTCACAAGACAGGATTTAGAATTCAAAGGTCTCTCTGCAATGATCTTTCCACAATAATCCACTACTCGTCTCTAAATACTTATTTTCGGAGCCTCTTAAATAAATATTTATTGTTTGATCAAATTCTCTGCCACATTCCCTAGTCCCTAATTTGCTTTGTGCACCCCAAATCCTCTGATATGCTGCCCACTGGCCGTGTGTTTTGATAGCTGTATTCACTAAACTCATCCTCCCTTAATACAGTTACTGCAGTTGTGAGAAGCAGTGACGGTTGTGGATTAATTTAGTGATGTCCCACACCCTCTCGGACCTACCACTTTATCCCTGGGAAAACTAAAGATCTGGGTCTCATCTGAGTCTCAAAAACACTGCCATTAACACAGCGGTTTCTCTATCTGCACCTCTTACACTGCCCTAGCTCTATAACCCAGCGACACTGTTTATTCAAGGGACAAAAAAAGCTTTCCATCCAGAGCCAAGAAAATTATACCTTACTTGTACCTGGTGCAGATTAATTTTTCAGAAAGCCTGTGATCAAATGGCTCTTGAATGTGCCTCTCTCCAGCTGAATTGCAAAGTTGCCAGTGATCTGCTATTTGGAATCAAGGGAGCATTGGCACGACAGAGGCAGCCAAGATTTTCCGGCCACTCTGTTAATTGACGTGTCATTGGGGCGCCTGGGTGGCTCAGTTGGTTAAGCGACTGACTTCAGCTCAGGTCATGATCTCATGGTTCGTGTGTTCGAGCCCCACGTCGGGCTCTATGCTGACAGCTAGCTCAGAGCCTGGAGTCTGTTTCAGATTCTGTGTCTCCCTCTCTCTCTGACCCTCCCCTGCTCACGCTGCCTCTCTCTCTCAAATAAAACATTTAAAAAAATTGACGTGTCACCCATTTGCGGTTCTGTGACACCCCCATTCAGCCATTTGGAGTCTGAGCTGGGGTGTGCCCGTTCCTGCAAATGGCAGGTTTTCAAAAACATCTGGGCAGCTCTGATCCTTGCGAGGAGTTTGGATACATCTGGAGGGAACCCTGTGAATCGAATCTGAATCCCAGCCTCCAGAGGTGTACCCACTGCACACCGCGCCAGCATAGCTCTATATGTTGATTCGAAGCCCTATGTGCTGAGTCAACATCACTCCTTAGACTTCTGAAAGGGGCCAATGATGATGTGTTAAGTGGTAACTTGAGCAGGAAGGAGAAGGGAGGGAGTCCTATCTGGTTAGCATATCCCCATCTGTGCACGTAATCAATTTAGAACCAGGGCCAATTTTACAGTGGGGGGGTTCTGACACAGGGAAACAGGCTACAGAGCTTTCCCAAGTAGAATCAACAGAACCAGCTACAGCTAGATTCACTTGTCATTTTTGAAAGAAAAATCCCGAAGAGCCAAATAACTCCCAACATTAAACTTGACCACTATTCATAGGCAGATGTGGGGCAGACTTTAAAAGGAATGTCAGTGATATGGCCCCAGTCGGAGTCTCAAATCCAGGGATCTCTTTCAATCTCTCTTTTACAGCGCAGAAAACAGTCTTACGTGTTAATGATAGGTAGTAGTTACATCATCTTTGTCACTATTAAGATTAAGGTGCTTTTCATAGCTCCTAGAATAGAGTAGGCACTAAAATTGGCTTTTGGAGGGGCACCTGGGTGGCTCAGTCGGTTAAGCGTCTGACTTCAGCTCAGGGCATGATCTCACAGTTTGTGGGTTCGAGCCCCGTGTCAGGCTCTGTACTGACAGCTAGCTCAGAGCCTGGAGCCTGCTTTGGATTCTCTCTCTCTGACCCTCCCCTGCTCACGCTGTCTCTCTCTCTCTCTCTCTCAGAAATAAATAAAACATTAATTTTTTTTTAAAAAAATTGGCTTTTGGATTAATTTATTAAGCTACTATACTACCATGGACACCATAATTATGATCGTTGGAACAATAATTACATTTTTGAGCTATGATGAGTCAAGTACCATGACCATGCTAGGCAGTTTAATAAGTAATTTACTCCATACCAACAATGCATCTATAGAGTGAAGTCCCCACCGGAAGTTCCTACAGATCAAGAAAGTTATAGTACTTCTCACATTGCTAGTAAATGCCAAAAATCAGAATTTGAACTCAGGTCTTTCTTACTGGAAAGTGACTATTAATAATGATCATGAGACTATCAAAGCTTCATGGAGTGCTTACCAGACACGGTACCCAATGCTGAACCTGCCTTACAACACTGTCAGGCAATTTCTGCAGATACTGCCTTGGTTTCCTGGGTCACAAATCAGAAAGGCACTAAAAATATTGGGAGAACTGGGGTCCCAAAAAGCAAAAAAGCGGAAGCTGTCCCTTGGTCTCTTGCCTTATACAGAGACAGGAAAAGGCAGCACTAGCCCAGGCTGCAGACGAACAATTTGGGCCCTAAGTAGAAAACGCAGTCACATAAACTCTCCTTGCAAAGTTGGGGCACTGAATACCGCAGCTGGCTGGGCCCTCGGCAAGCAAGCTGTACAACCCCCTCCCTCCCGGACTGGTAGACCAGAAATCTGAGGTCCTGAGAAGGAGAGCAATGTGTTTTCAATAGCCTCCAAAGAAGCTCGGGGGTTTTGAAAACTTTTCAGAGTTGCAGGGCGGACCGCTCCATCAGTTACCAAGGACTCTGTGAGCGCCCCAAGATGGAACGTGACAATGAATCCAGCACAGGCCCTGGCCCTCGAGGCCGTCACTGTCCACTGAGGGAGACAGACAAATCACAAGCAACAGGAATTTAAGCCAAGAAGGAAGTTTAATGGCACCAGGCTAGGGGACTTCAGAAGAGAGCTCCTTTCCAATTGGGGGCAGAGTGTCAAGGAAAGCTATGTCAAGTCAGCGAGATCAGTGAGTGACGGGTAAAATTATGAGAAGGAGAAATACGTTTGGGTATATGGCAATAGCAGAGGGAGAAGACTTCCGGGTGTGTTCAGGAAGCACTGCAAGAGGACTTCCGGGTGCGTTCAGGAAGCACTGCAGGGATCCTGTTTGGCTAGAAATGAGTACAGGTAAGGGACAAGAGAGGAACGCAAGGCTGTTCGGTTGGTCAGGAAGCCCCTGGACGGGAAGCTGAAGACAGGGGACTGTTCCTTAGCTCCTGGGGTCTGAGCACAAGGCCAAAGCACTTACAACTGGCCTTAGAAAGATGCACATGACGGCGTTTTCTGGTAACCGCCTGGGAAGAAGAGGCCTCAGACAAGCGACGCAGGAAGTTGGAGACCAGTCAGGAGGCCGTTTGTAGCAGCAGCGCAGACAAGAGGGAATGAGAGCCTGCCTCAAGTGCGGCAATGGCCCGGAGTGGAGACGAGATGGGGCTGCTAGGCATTCTTTTCCTTCTGTTCCACTAGCTCCGCGCTTAATTGCCGAGTGGCACTTAAGTGATCTGAAGAAGGAAGTGGTCCCCACTCAACGGGACCTTACTCCTTAGAGGCTCTTCCTCCCTGAAGGGGTGTGACTAACTAAACCGCTTCTGAATACTCAGTCCCTCTACCAGGCACTGTGCTTGGCCAATCTGTTACATAACGGAGTGCCTGTTTACATCCTCAAACCCTAACCTTGACGATCTCATCAACGAACGCATCTCTACTGGTGGCTTTTTCTGAGGGAGGGGCTGGAGGATGGGGTGCGAAGGCAGAAGCCAGCTACTTCCAGACAACAGCGCTTCCACTGTGATCAAACCGGCGACTGCGCCCCATGGTCTGTGAACACTGCTTTCGGGGTCTTGGCTCTCGCGGGAGCTTCTGGCCGCACCGATCCTCACCGAAAGTCACCTGCCGCCCAGGATCAACGCTAACAGGGAAAGTCACTTGGCGATCAGATATGTCCATTCAGAAGTCGGCATTCACCAACTAAAAGTCTGCGAAAGTGGCTGGGAGGCACAGAGCGGAGGAAGATCCACTGAGCTCCTAGACGCGACCGGAAACCCAAGAGCCCCAATTGGGAGACCAGTCCTCAGCACCGCATATTTATGCTTGACCTCCTCAGAGCAATCTGCACAACTGAAGATACCTGCTGAAAATTAACCAGTTGGATGTGGTTTCCTCCCCTAACGTGAGTTCTTGATCTTCAGATAACGCCGTTAAAACTGGAGAAAGCCTTGTGTGCACCCGAAGAGCATGCCTCAAATCTGCGACAACCTCACCAACTCTTACCAAGACTACACGTGGACCACCCACAAGCAAGCAAAGGGGTTTGGAATGATCAGCAGGGACAAAAATACCATCTTCCAGAGAGGAGCACTGGAGCACGCTGTGAACACCTATGGAGGACTAGGTACCAGGACCGACCGTGAGCACGGTCATCCCTGGGAAGAGAGATGGGAAGTTAATGGGCCGGCCAGCCTCCTGCATCCCACCGGGTAGGAGGGAGGGATGACTTCGGGGGACTGGGGATGGCTGTCGTCACAATCACACCCCAGCTTACACCTCCACGTGATTTCTTCCCTTCGAAGCTGTCCCTTGGTGATTCCAACTTACGGCCTTGCACATGCCCACAAACTTTTAGACAGCTTCACGTTGGCTGCTGATGCCGCTGGAGATGCTCGCGTGGACTCTGAACCATTGGCTCTGGCCGGGTGAGCCTGGGGATGGTGGAGAAACAAGTGGCAGCTGGAACTGCCTCAGGAAAACCCCAAGCTCCCTGGGCGTCTGGATGGCTCAGTGGGTGAAGTGTCTAGCTTCGGCTCAGGTCACGATCTTGCAGTCTGTGAGTTTGAGCCCCGCATCAGGCTCTGTGCTGACAGCTCGGAGCCTAGAGCCTGCTTCGGATTCTGCGTCTCCCTCTCTCTCTGCCCCTCCCCTGCTCTCATTGTCTCTCAAAAATAAACATTAAAAAAACCCTAAGCTCCCACCTCTACCAGGGAGCAGGGGGCCTCTCGAAGATATGGAAGGGGGCTCTGGATTTACTGCAGGACTGGGGCAGCTAGTATTTTGGATGTTAAAGGAAGGCGTGATCCCGGAATCCACACTGCGGGCTTGGAGTTGCCTTTGAACCTGCTCCCCAGAGCCAGGATAACTCGTTCGCTCTGACTGCTGCGGGTGCGAGAGGGCCCAGCCTGCTGGGTTTCCACGGAGCCAAGAGGCACATACTGGGTGTCACTCAGGACCTGACTTAGGGGACGTGTGCAGGAGCACAATAGTGTCTTTGCTCTTACAACATGGTCTACGACTAAATTCTATCATATTCTGAGCTTTTTTTTTTTTAATATTTTTTATTTATTTTTAGGAGAGAGAGAGAGACAGCGTGAGCAGGGGAGGGTCAGAGAGAGAGGGAGTCACAGACTGAAACAGGCTCCAGGCTCTGAGCCGGCAGTCAGCACAGAGCCCGACGTGGGGCTCGAACCCAAGAACTGCGAGATCATGACCTAAGCGAAAGTCGGACGCTTAACCAAGCCACCCAGGCGCCCCCATATTCTGAGCTTTCTAATGATGAACGACACTGCCCAGAGGACTGGAGACACCATGACCAAGTGCCTTGGATCCTCCCAACACTTTCATCTCTATCAATGGATGAGGCCACTGAGGCCGGAAAAGAGGAAAGGACTTGACCAAAGCCACTCTGCTTGGTAGAGGATGCTGGGGTAGCAACTCAGACTAATATAAAACTGTTGATGAAGAAAAAGAGGTGCAAAGCAGATACACCATTGAAACATCAGATTGTCTTTCCACAGGCCCTCAATAGTACCTGCTTATTTGTTTGTTTATAGTTAAGAATGATATCCCAAAGAGGGTGCCTGGGGGGCTCAGTCAGTTGAGCGTCCAGCTCGTGATTTCAGCTCAGGTCATGATCTCACGATTCGTGAGTTCAAGCCCCGTGTCAGGCTCTGTGCACAGAGCCTTCCTGGGATCCTCCTTCTCTCTCTGCCTCTCTCTCTCTCTCCCTCTCTCTCCCTCTTTCTCTCTCAAAATACATAAACTTTTTTTTTTCCTAAAGAATAATGTGACGGGGCGCCTGGGTGGCTTAGTCGGTTAAGCGTCCGACTTTCGCTTAGGTCATGATCTCGCGGTTCGTGGGTTCGAGCTCCGCGTCGGCCTCTGTGCTGACTGCCAGCTCAGAGCCTGGAGCCTATTTCGGAGTCTGTGTCTCCCTCTCTCTCTGACCCTCCCCTGCTCATGCTGTCTCTCTCTCTCTCTCTCCTAGAAAAAAAAAAAAAAAGAGTAATGTGACAAGGGAGGGTTCCTTTCTTTAAGTAGCAGGGCCCAAAAAGCCAGGATTCCCACCCGAATTATTCTGCATCTGATGGACACAGTGGACATAATTATACATATTACTTAATGTATAATTGAGTATTTAATTCTGTGAAGAATCACCATATAGCTCTAAAATTAAGTGAAAAAAAAAAAAACATACCACACACAGTATGCATATAATGCGGGGCCATTTTAACAAATCTGTGTGAATTAGAAACAAAATTTGGAATGGACTTCAAGAAACCGGAGCTACCAGAGGGGCTGGTGTGGAGTACTGAGGTTCGGTGTGCTAAGTAAGGGGCCGCCTCCGGGCTAGAGGATCCACATATGGCAGAGGCCTGCACCTGCCGAGGGCAATGCCATCCGGAGAGAGCAGGGTTCCTGTAGAATAAGGGTCAGAAGAGGAGAAGGCGGACCCAGTCAAGCCACCAAACCGCCACTGAAGGCCAAGTATGGGCGAGTCATGGCAGGGGGTCCAAAATCAATTAGCAAATGTGCTTTGTGTCTTCAAGGCACTTACAGCCTGACTGAGAACAGAGAGCCTGTCCCCTTGCAAAGATAACTGATATGAAAGGGTAGTCTGCACTGAGGGCCAATAATTTCCCAGTCTGACATTCCATCCAAAGCCCCGAGTCTTAACTGCAGACTTGACTCCCACTCTATGTGACTCTAGGTGAGACCCCGCCCCTCTCTGCACCTGCACAAGGCTGGGTTTTAGACTGGATGGCCTGTAAGAGTCTGGATCTGGAGGCGCCTACATTTACTCTGTAGATTGGTGGGGTGACGGGCTGAAAAAGTACCCTCCCAGCCAGCAGACTACTCCTTGGAAACAGGAAGCTACAAAGTACTTCCAAACACACGCAGTAGCCAAACATTCATGGGCTCTGGTGGGGCCTCTGAGCTATCTCCCGGCTTCCTTGGAAATGGCTGTCCTCCTCCCCCTTCAGTGAAGGAAGCTAATTCCAAACTCCAGATGTTGCAGGCTAAGGTTTCAGAAACAGCCTGTAGATGAGGTGGGAATCACATGACAAAGCAGAGCTGTGTGTTTCTAAGAAAGTTCCAGACCTTTCTGAAACCCGGAAGCTCCATGTGAGGGAGTAGAGAGAGATGCTATCGGGACAGGAACAGCCCAAGCAGTGGCGCACCTTCTTACCTCACTCCAGCAGCTTCCAAAATCAGTCAGCAAAAGGAAGGTCATGTTTGATCACAAAAAGACCTGAAAAACTAGCCTTGAGATCAAGGCAGCCGGGCAGGGGCTACTCATGTAATGGGTGACTGATACATTCCTGAGGTTTCGAGATGAGATCATAAAGGACAGACAGACTAAGCAGTAGAAGATTCTGTCTGTCCTTTATGACCTCATCTCTGGCACCTCCTAGCTCAGTGACCTTGGCTAAATTGCTTAATGCCTCTGAATTTCAGTTTCTTTGTCGGAAAAACTGTAGACAATAATAGTACCAGTCTCTGTGAGTTGGTATGAAGACGCGTGCTGCCTGGCACAATCCTTGGACTATAGTAGATATTAAGTAAAGCGTAACAATTAGGAGTATGCCTAGCCATCCTTTCCTGCATCCTCATTCCCTCTAGAGATTTCTTTGTCCATGACTCCATCTGTTCTCAGGAAAGGATCCAGCAGATCCACTACCTGCAACGAAGCAGGGAAAACTGGGAGGTAAGGTGTCAATGCCTGATAAGGCCTCCAGTGCTACCTCAGACCCGGTAGCATTTTTAGCAAGCAGGAAACACATAAAGACAAAGGAATGAAGCTCAAATGGTGGACTCGCAGACTTCGGCCGGTTGAGGCAAGGGGAGTTTTCAGAGGTGAGGGCATCTTCACATTAGCCAGGATGGCATCATGTGGCCTATGACTCACTTTTTAAGTTTATTTGTATTTATTTTTGAGAGAAAGAGAGAGCAAGCACAAGTGAGCAGGGGAGGGGCAGGGAGAGGGGGAGACAGAATCCCAAGCAGGCTCCCCAGTGGACGCAGGGCTCGAACTCACGAATGACAAGATCATGACCCGAAATCCAGAGTCAGATGCTCAACCAACTGAGCTACCCAGACGCCCCTATAATTCACTTTGTTAACTACATTATGCCAAAGGATGAATGTCTGTTCAACTCCTCTCAGTTTAATTCAGTTCAGTTGAACTTAACAGATTTGGAGTGGTTCTCTGCTAGGCTCTCGGAATGCAGGCATGCATATGACAGAGTCTCACCTTCAAGCGGATCACAACCTACAAGAAAGAGTTTGCAAACACGGAAGTAACTCGTTAAATATAAAACAGAACATGCGACTTGCTGTGGAGAAGTCAGGGGAATATGCCATGAGAACACAGGAGGAGATAGCGATTCTGTTTGAGGGGAAATAGGAGAAAGCGTCATAAAACAGGTGGAATTGGAGATGAGCCTCGGAAAACGAGTAGTGCAAAGAATGATCATGCAGGAGACGGCGGCCAAAAAGGTAGGGCGACCATAAATGAAGGTACCACTGAAGGAACTTACGAATCCATCAGAACTACAGTAGTCCAGAGTGGCTGGAAACTCAAAGTAATGAATACAAAAGTATATATTTTTTAAATTTTGCCAGGTTTATTTATTCATTCTGAGAGAAAGAGAGAGAGAGACAGTGCTAGTGGGGGTGAGGTAGAGAGAATCCCAAGCAGGCTCCAAGCTGTCAGCGCGGCCCCGACGATGGGAGGCTTGCACTCACGAACCATGAGATCATGACCTGAGCCGAGATCAAGAGCTGAATTGACTGTGCCACCCAGGTGCCCCCAAAATAATATTTTTTAATGGAGAGCTAGATGATGTGGAGTTTGAAATAAAAAGGAGTAGTACTGAAGGCAGAGGGGCAAATGCACAATACACTAAGAGTGAAAAGGGGTATAAACTGTAGGTGCAGCAGACGAAAAAAGATCAGATAATGTTATGAGCAACTTTACACCCATAAATTTAGCAATTTCAATGAAATATCCAAATTACTAGAGCACCATGAATTTTTAAATTGACTCGAGAATAGCCTTATAACCATTTAAAAATTTTAAAGCATCATATTAAACAAATGCCAGATCCAAGGGGGGTTTCTACAAGGAAGGTCGACTAAATTTTCAAGAAACAGATCATTCCAATCTTAAACAAACACTTCCAGAGAACAGAATAAAGGAATATTTCTCAACTCATTTTATGAGGCTATTTTCACCTTGGCACCAAAAATAGACAAGAATAAGAGAGAAAGAAAAAAGTCATACTAACCTAATTTGTGAAAATAAATGCAAAAAGGCTAAACAAAATATCAGCAGATGAAATCTAGCTATGTCTAAAAAAGAAAATAAATCATGACCAAAATTGGGTTAATTCCATGAGTTTGTTTAAATTAAAAATTCCATGAGTGTAAGGCACTGCATTGCTTCAAAGGAGTCAAGGAGAAAGAAACAACTACGCTATAATGAACATCCCAAAAGATAGAATATTTAGTAAAAATCAGTAACCATTCACAATAAAATCTATTAGCTAACTATAGGTGGTGAGTGGACCTAGTAAGGAGCTAGGATCCTCAGAAGGAACTCATAAGGAACAAGGTGGGAAGTTCTCCAACCTGATCCAAGCTATCTGTCCAAAAGATTTGGGAAGCATGATAACTCAATGGGAAAATATTGTTATGAATTCCATTGAAGTTCCATCCACGTTGCTACCAATGGCCAGACTTCCTTCTTTCTCGTTGGCCATGTAGTATTCCATTGTATAGATAAACCACATCTTCTTGATCTATTCGTCAGTTGATGGAACTGGAGGGTGTTATGCTGAGCGAAATAAGTCAGGCAGAGAAGGCCAGCTACCATATGTTTGCACGTATAGGTGGATTAGGAGAAACTTAACGGAGGACCGTGGGGGAGGGGAAGGGGAAAAAATAATTGGGGAGAGGGAGGGAGGCAAACCATGAGAGACTCCTGAATACTGAGAACAGACTGAGGGCTGATGGGGGTGGGGGGGGGAAGGGGGGTGATGGGCATGGAGGAGGGCACTTGTGGGGATGAGCACTGGGTGTTATACAGAAATCGGCTTGACAATAAACTATGAAAGAAAAAAAAAAAGAATTCCACTTAAAATCAGGAACAAAAGAAGAACGTCCAGGGTATAATCCTGGGCTGGTGACACTTTGATTCAAGATTGTACCGCAGGTCTTAAGTGGTGCAGCGAGGCAAAGCAATGGAAAAGATTGCAGAAGGACTGGAAAGGGAGAAATAAAACTGGCATCAGTTGCAAACGCTTTGATTATACAGAAAAAACGAATCTTATAACCTATTAGACAACTTTATTAAACAAATTTAGCAAGGCTGTCAGATACAGGCTTCTCAAGTATAGGCAGCACTAGTCTATTTCCCAGGCTACATGGTACACACGTGGGGGTTCATTTCCTCTTTTAATTGTAATTGTTTTTATTCTTCGTGCGTATGGTAAGAGCGCTCTTTTATACACGCATTTCACCATAAACGTTAAGAAACAAGGCAAAAGTTTGGAGGCAGAAAGATGAGTGCTGCGCTCTCCTGGTAGTCTAGGTGAGGCAGAGGAGGGCCTGAAAACATACACTGACCATGGGGATGGCCAGCGGAGGGCTGTCACAGGAAGGCCATTGCCACCACAAGCAGCAGAGATCAGAGGGAAAGGCAAGAGAGGAGCCTGAACAGAGCACAGAGCCACTCCTCACCTCCCTGTCAAAGAGGCTACCCCTCGGGGTGCCTGGGTGGCTCAGTCGGTTGGGCATCCAACTTCGGCTCAGGTCATGATCTCACAGCCCATGAGTTCGAGCCCCCTGTTGGACTCTATGCTGACAGCTCAGAGCCTAGAGCCTGCTCCGATTCTGTGTCTCCCTCTTTCTCTCTCTGCCCCTTCCCTGCTTGCTCGTTGTCTCTCTCTCTACCTCTCTCTCTCTCAAAAATAAATCAACATTTTAAAAAATATATTAAATTTTAAAAGATTTATTAAAAAAAAGAGGCCACCCCTCTATGAGCAGCCTCTGCCCCAGAGTCCCTTTCCTGACAGCCCCAGTCTGTACCCACTAGTATAGACGGTGGAGCCACTCTCTTTGCGACGCCCACGGCTACCATGGTGGTCTCATCTCGGCTCCCTAGCTTGCCGCCTCTGGCCACTCTGCCCACAAGCACAGCCCGCCCTAGCCCTGGCCTTAGATGAACACAACCAAATGTATCGAGTGAATATTCATTTCTTGGGTCTCACTGACCCAGCCTCTCTTCATAGAATAAAAACAGGAAATGACACCCTCATAAGATAGGAACAAATCTTACTCACTTAACTAATCTCTAGTGAAGGCACGGTAACCGGTCAAGTTGCTACCCATGGCCGGTTCCGTCTTGGGCTTTGGCTGTGGGGGACAGTGGCGGACAGGATCTGTTCGGTCTCAGAGCACTACCTATACATCCTACGCCCCAAGCCTGGCCACGCAGCTGCCAGAAATGCTGACACAAATGGAGAATCAAGGGTTACCATTTTGGTTCGTTCAGGACCAATGGCTGGGCTCCTAGATGATACCTCAACCCTCTACCCTTGAGCCTCTCTATACCATGCCCTGCTCTGCTCTCTGGATCTCGCCTATGGATTGAATGCAAAGGGGACCAGCCGGGGAGTATATCAAACTCGGCCCCAAAGGCCAATAACACTCTGCTGCGGAATCACTTGATGGGTCCCTGGGGTGGGGGAGGGGCACGAAAAGCGCTGAATTTGCCCCAATGTGACCTGTTGAATCTACTGGGCTTTGCATAACATTTCAGCAAGGATTTTTAAAAAATTCCTGTTAAAAGACTACAGAGCAAAGAATGGAAAATGTGTGAAAACTGCTGTATCAGAAAACCTCTGGTCATAAAAATTACAGCTCACTCCTAGAGGCATAGGTCTAATGAGCCCAGAACCCTAGCGTGAAGTACCGGTGACTGAGAGGTGCATGTGAGTGTGCGCTGGGTCCATCCGTATTCCCAGAATACAACAGCCAGGTGGGTCATCCCACTCAGCCAGGTGGGTCATCTCACTCCTTATTGGGGAGAGCAAACATGCAAACACACACACACATACACACACACACACACACACACACACAGCAATAAGCAGAAAGGCAAAACAACTGCAGAGTGGATGGCCCCAGCTTGAATCACAGCTTTACCACGGTCAAAAGACCACGTGCCAAGGACCTACAGGCAGAAGATGAAGGAGGTGAGAAGCTCCAAAGGAGCTTATGTCAGTAAGGACACCCTACTGCCTAGCAGTGACAGGAATGGAGACAGAAGAAGGAAGTGAGAGGGAGGGACCGAAGACAGGAGGGAGAGAGGAAGGCAAGGAAAGGAGAAGAAAGTGGAAGGAAGCGGGGGGGTGGGGGTGGTGGACAACAGGCAGATAAGAACAAGAGTGAGAGACCCCGGGCGCCACTGACGGTCAACAACACTAGGAATCTGATCAGTAGACCAAACCCGAAGAGGTGGCCAATGCCGGGAAGGCAGACGACCATCTAGAAGCCTGGCACTTCAGCAAGAGGAAGGGGAGGGTTTTTCGCCCCCTTTGGAGAGTATGAACATCTACAAGAAGCAGGCCCCATCCACTAGCCAACAGAGGTGAAAAGCTTCCCAATTCCTTGGCGCAGGGATGTGATCGCTCATGTGCCGCAAAGGGAAAGAAGCCTTACTAGCTTTCTGTGGGGACCACCTTCCCCGGGCCAAGTGGGAGAGATGCACTACCGGTCACCCTCTGCTCTTTGCCCCCAAAACCATGAGCCGGAAGAGGTCGCTGCTGTGACTTAGCGGCTCAGGAAGACACAAACCAAAGATGAAGCGCGAGAAAGAATGTCTCGTAAAGAAGCAGTCTTTTGTAAAGCTGAGATGCTTGGAGTTTTGTCCAGTCCCCAGACAGGACTCATGTCCCTTTGGACAGAACACGTCCACCCAGACTGGGGGAAATGCGCTGCTAAACGAGAAAAGCGATGGACCCAGAGACCCAACTCTGACCTGTGTTGAGAAGAACCATCTTTTCCTCAAAGCCATTACTGACAAGAAGCCAATAGTGCACTACGCCTCCAGAGGTTATTAATATAGCGGTTGCGTTCGAGATCAATAAATGTACTTTTTAATCATCCTGGAAGCCAAAAGCTATTGAATGGTCTGCTGCAAATACCTACAGACCGGAGCGATTCATTTTACCGCTATTCCAACGACAGCATTTGTTTGGAACGCGTGCTGTTATGTGTGGCTTTTAATCAGACGTGGTATCATGTGTTGAGGTGAGAAACAGGTTTACAATCGTGAAAAAGAATATTCAATGGATTGGGTATTACTCTGCCTTTCAAGAGAACTGATAGTGCTATTACACTTGAGGAATAAAAAATAGGATGAGAGGAAGTATAAAATCGTCAGCATAAATACAAAATACTTCGGCAGTGGAGGGAAAAAACACGTTAAGGCCTCAATCTAGTCCCTTGAAAACTATAGTAGGTTAAATTAAATGCAGACTTTTCCATCGGTTTTTATCTAAGCCATACCCTGGATGATACAAGTTACATATCTAGAAAAGGACAGATTCTTCAAAACCGAGTGGCATTTACAACTGGATTGTTCTGAGGACAGAGAAAGGCTTTGCAGAGAAATGCACCCCGAGCCCAAAGCAATGGGAGGCTTCCAACGTGGCCCAGGCTCCCCTCCTAGAGGCCAGGCATCTGTCATGGGCCGTTTTCCTTCCTTTTGGCCCCCTGCCCCCGGGGGGCCTTCTTGGGAGCATGCAGCCAAAGTGTTCTATAAGGCTATCTATGCCTTCTTGTCACACTGGCCTATTTTGAACTTGGATCGATTCAATAGTTCAGGCTCGTGCTGCCCGCTTCCATTATTTCACAACACAGAACTGAAAACAAGAGGAGGCCCTCACACAGGCCATGGCCTTGGCTTGGGGCCACTGCCCTCAGGGAGAGGGGCCGACTTGTCACATGAGCACTGTCATGACTCTACCTGCGCGTGACTCCAACTCTGCGGCAGAGCTGGTTGTTTTCGTGAACCTCTCCCACAAATTACAGCCACCGAGGATGGTGTCGATACATTCGCCCTAACAAATTTCTTTAAAACAGAACTTCAAGTCATCCTGACAGACCTCATCCAAACGCACAATGTCCTTGGCCTGCCCTTGGACACATTCAGGCATGTTACAGAGCCACGTGCCCACCTCTGTATGACACAACTATTTGTTTCTTTCTTAACAGCTGTCCCAATGGCGGTGAAACGAGCACCCGGACTATTAGAGAATTTGGGTCAGTGTGGAGGACTGGCCCGGGTGAATGGCCCCACAGGCAGATGTCAATCTCCCTCCTCTCTCTGCCTCACTAAACTCTCACCTCCCTCGAGGTCTGCCATCCACAGCCACAAAGCTTCCTAACTTTTCTAAAATTTCTATGGCTTTTTTAGTCCTCACCACAATACAGTATCTTAGAGGTCCCCTACTTGTTTACATACGCATATCTTCTCCTCCCCACTGTTTTATAACATGATAATTATCACCGTCAAGTAGCCTGCTGAGACTCCAACACACACGAATATCATGGTACAGTCGCGGAGAGCAGAAATGTGCTTAGAGACAGAAGTTCTAATTTTAAAGTCCCTGCTTCATCATTTACTAAGAATGTAACTCTGGAGAAAGCACCTAACTTGTCTGAGCCTTAATTTCCTCACCTACAGAATGGGAGTGACACAGGATGATGGAGGTGAAGGAGGAAGAGGGGGTGGGGGTCGAGGAGAAGGAACAGGGAGAGAAAAACACGCCCTTGTCGGCATGGCATTATGGAATGACAAAGTTTGAAGTCAGATGGACCAGAGTCCTGGCATTACCTACCAAGTCACTGTACACAAGTTACTTAAGGTTCTTGGAGTCTGTTTCCTCATCTATGAAACTGGAATAATAGTACTTACCCTGATGACCTGCCTTGTTAGGTAGCCATTCAAAGGACCTGATAAACAGCCTAGTACATAACAGTGCCTCGAACAAATGGTAAGTGTTATTATTATACTTGCAATCAGGTGCCATACACTTGCAATCAAGTGCATCATCTACACTTGATCCCTGACCTCCCAGTCCAGCAAAAGCAAATGAGATAAACTTACACTTGCAATCAGGTACCATACACTTGCAATCAAGTGTATCATCTACACTTGATCCTTGCCTCCCAGTCCAGCAAAAGCAAATGAGATACAGAGAGGAAGCACTGTCCTCCCAAGGTGAACTCCCATACGCTGGGGACCACGTGTGCCGTCACAGAGGTGACAGCCTTGGGTGATGAAAAGGCAGGGAGAGCTCACGGCGCGTGCTCCATCATGGGAAGGCTCTGCACACATGAAAGCACACGTTCTTCGCCATCCTTCCCCCGGCGTGAGAACCCGCCCTGTGCCACCCTTTCCCACAATAAGATCCAAAGTCTGGAGTTTAAACAACATCCAACAAAGTACCAACGTCTGGTACTTCGAACAAGAGAGGTGACAGGACCAGAGCTGTACTTTAGGAAAATTAACCAGAGAGTGCTGTGCAGAATACAGTTAATAGGCCCTTTAGTTCGTGATATCTGAAAGGTGGAAATGACCCAAATGTCTATCAATGGATGAAGGGATTCACAAATACGGTCCATCCATCCATACAGTGGAAGGTTATCCAGCCATAAAAACGATGAGGTACTGATATAGCCTACAAGAGGAATGAACCTCGAAAACATCGGAAACCTTGATATCCGTATGCTAAAAGACAATCACAAGAGTCCATATACTCTATAATTCCACTTATATGAAAGTCCATCTATAGAGACAGAAAGATTAGTGATTGCTTAGGACTGGAGAGAAGGGGTCAGGGGCACGATGGCTGGAGGTTTGGAGGCTTCTTTTCGAGGTGATAAAAATGTTCTGAAATTGACGACCGGTAACTTGTATGGGATGTGAATTCTAACTCAATGGAGCCGAGGCCGTTTGGGAGCCACTGTGGAACAGGGAGAAGAGAGAAACTATTCTCAGGCCCACATTCAGGGGAGAGATAAAGATTATGCTGACTTTGAAAGACAGGCCCACTGTGCCCCCGAGAACCAGCAAACAGAGATGGAAGTGTGGTACACTGGTAAACAGCGTAGACTTTATCATCACCCAGCCTGGGCTTGCAATATACCTCATCTGCTTACTTGCTGTTCAACCCTGGGCAAGTCACTAAACCTCTCTGGGCCTCAATTTTCCCTGCCAAAAAATGGAAGAAATGATAGTATCTGCCTCATCGTGTTGTAAGAATTCAATGATGAAAATGTTATTAGCATTAGGAGTTTCTGAGGACCTTCTTGGAGGTCTATGATGGAAAGGAATGTGCCAGACATGGGACCCAGACGGAAGGTGAAGTGGGTGCTGGCCACCAGCAGGTACAGGGCTTACGAAGGAGGAAGAAGAGGTACTAAGCACAAACATCACAACTCAAGGTCTGGCCGAGGGCCCACGTTCCCAAAGGCAGGCTTTTCAAGAAAGAAATGAGTAAATGAGAGCTTGAGGAAAAACACGCATTAATGTCAGATCAGTTGGCTGACACATAAAAGGTCCTTGATAAATATCAAGCACGATGATCAATCATCATTACCATTATTCAGAAATACCTGACGAAACAGGAACAATAACAGAAAGAACAATGTGGGGGGCAGGGGGGTGGGTTCCAAGGAACAGTTTATAGGGCCTGGTATTTGGGGAGGCCAAGGCTACAGCTTCTTGGCATTACACTTGGAATACGTGTTAGCCACTGTGACTTCACTGCTCAAAATACTTCTTAGGCTGGGTTTCCAAAAAGAACAGTGAAACTTCATAGGCCATCTATCGGTAAGGAATACCCTCTGAGAAATGTGGCCTCTGGCCCACCCAAGGGTAACCAGGGACATTGGGCAACACTGGACTGCTCAACCCGAATCTGAGTTTGGCCATTTCCTGCCTGCCTTGCAAAAAGAGAACACATACTCCAAATCACTCACAAGCACACCAACGCACGTTCCGTGCCACGAGACCAGGATCGTTTCATTCAGAGGTCGGCAAATTTACAGCTCATAAACCATATCCAGCTTGCCACCTGTTTGGAAAACAAAGCTTTAGTGTGACACAGACCTGCCCGTGTGTTTCTGGTTTAAATTATACTGAGTGCGCTACTGCGTCCTGTATGGTTTTCGATTTCCTTCCTTTCCAACTTTTTCTATGTTAAACTCTCAGATTCTTTACTGCAGTTCACCAAGACCATTATTAATATCAACACTGTTTTTTTTTAATTTTTTAAATGTTTCTTTGTTTCTGAGAGAAAGAGGGACAGAGCATGAGCAGGGGAGGGGCAGAGAGAGCGGGAGACACAGAATCCGGAGCAGGCTCCAGGCTCTAAGCTGTCAGCACAGAGCCCGACGCGGGGCTCGAACTCACAAGCCATGAAATTATGACCTGAGCCGAAGTCAGACGCTTAACCGACTGAGCCACCCAGGCGCCCCTCAACACTGTTTTTCAGTAGGATCCCCGATCTGGCCAGACTAAACAAGTCTCATGTACACAAGGCATTGGATTCAGTCTGCCAGACACTTTATAAAAAACTAAAATGTGTTGATGATTCATTCATTCTTCAACCTGTAACTGCCACTATTTGGCATGCACAGATCACGAGGTGCTGCACACAGTGGAGACAGCTCAGTGTGGACAACAGGTGTCTCATCCTGGCCTTTCCACTAACCTGCTGAGTGACTGAAGAAAAACTGCTTTCCCTCTCTGGATCACAGAGTCCTCCTCTGAACCCTCTGGTCCCTCCCAGCTCCAAACTCTATACAATATCATCTACTCTGGCCCACCTTCAGGACATCTCTCAAATAGCGAGGATCCAGTAAGATCGAGCACGTAAAGCGGTTAGCACAGTGTGGGGCCCAGAGCAAGCACTCAATAAACAAGAGCAATCACTCTCAAAATAACTAAATATTTGCTGTTTATTTACTAAATATTTAAATCACATCATCACTTTTCAGAATATACTAGAGCACATGATTTTACGTACTAATACCTTGGAATGCATTACAGGTTGGCATGCCTGCGGAGAAACTTTATGAAAGAATCTAAATTTCTAGAAAAGGTAGACTAGAAGATGATTACGTAGACACCGCACTACGTAAGCACTCTGTTGACTTCTGTTGGCAACAGCAGGATCCCAGGAGTCATCTGAGCGACATAGCATGGGAATGCTGATCCCGTATGTGAGTTACCTGGAGCTAAAGCAAATCCATGCCCCTAATGTAAGATCTGTGACTGAGTAACCTCACGCCAAATCCCTCCCAGGTGCGTCATTGTGCCTTCCAGCTGACGGAGCACATTCTGTACCCAGAGGCGCCCTAATGCTGCCCTGGTGACTCCAGAGAGGCCCTCAAGATCGATCACCCTTCATTTGTTAGGTGACTCTACTGAGAAGTTCAGGGACTTATCCACGGCCACCTGGCTTGCCCGCCACACAGGTGGTATTCGAAGTCCAGTACTACCGCTCACAGCACCTTCCCCATGAATTTGTTCAATCCCAGTGCCATGAACTTCTTTTCCTTTAGGTTTATTTAGTTATTTTGAGAGAGAGAAAGAGTGTGGGGGAGGGGCAGAGAGAGAGGGAGACAGAATCCCAAGCAGGCTCCATGCTGTCGGCATGGAGCCCGGCGCTGGGAGACCATGACCTGAGCTGAAATCAAGAGTCAGATGCTTAACAGACTGAGCCCTGCAGGTGCCCCCAGTGCGACAAACTTCTAAAGGAAAGGCCAGGCTTTGTGTATAGGAGCCCAGACTTTCATAATTTCCTATTGACTACGGCCTTATGTCCCTTGCGCTTACAAACTTTTGGGGCTGGATGGAGAACCAGCCTTTCCAGACAGAATGGAAGCATGAGGTAATCAATTTGGGCCTCAGAGATATTTATCCTCATTACTGTTTCTGGTAACTGATCTAAATATTTGAAAGAACCACTTTACTGGGCTGGACTCAGAGAATATGTGGGCAAAGACACAACTTCTAAGATCTAGTTAGGACTCCAAAGGTACCAATGACAAGATGTGAAAGCTGTTCTAGATAGTTAAAACGGGCCTTCAATTTCCAACCAGACTGTAAAGTCTTCATCGCCAAGGGTGAAGGAGGCTGGATGTGCTACCACAGGCCCTGCCCTGAAGGACAGGAAGGGGACCACAGAGACTAAGAAGAAGCAAGTGGGAAGAGCAAGAACTCAAGCCTTGGGATAGTTCCAGAAGGCTTCAGAAGCTTGTAAATTATCCTTTGTACAGAGGCCGTGTTAGTGTTTCATTGTTATTTTACTTTTATTACGTATCAGACCCTGGGGATATGAAAGTGATTAAGACACAGTCTTACCCCTAAGGAGGACACAGTAGAGGTAAGAGGAAGGGTGTGGACAAAGCATATTGACAAGTATAACACAGGATGCTCTACAGGGGCCCGTGCTAGGCACTCACGTAAGGGGCACCGGGCTCCTTATGTGCTGAGAGATGGTATTTTATAATATCTAAAATTACAGTTGTGGGAGCACCTGGGTGGCTCAGTCGGTTAAGCATCCAGCTCTTGACTCTTGATTTCGGCTCAGGTCATGACCTTGCGGTTCAGGAGATCGAGCCCTGGGATTCTCTCCCTCCCTCTCTCTCTGCCTCTCCTCACTCTCCCTTTCTCTCTCTCAAAATAAGTAAACTTTGAAAACGAAATAAAATTATGGTTGTGGGGGTGGGGGGAAGCCTATTGTAACTTGCTCCTCGGAGTCTCGTTGAAATAAAAGCAACTGGTTATTTGTCATGAATACATTACGTACAAGCAACCTCGTAAAAAGCCAAGGCCACAAAAGAAACTAGGCCCCGCAGATGGAAAGTAATCAGAAGGCCTTAGGCCATCGGTAAAATATGCTGATCGTGAAATATTTATCCTTCACTGCAGAAAAGAGAAGGGTCAGGTTATGAAAGCTGGCCTCTCAGGCCATCTGCCCGGTCTACATCTGAATCTCCAGTGAATCCTGGGAAGGAGAGTTTAAAATAAACATTTATAGAATTAACTAAAGAACGCAAGCTAGAAAGAGGAAGGTGGAGGGACGAAAGAGAAGGAAGGAGGGGCAAGAAGGATGATTGTGTGTCTGTGAGGACATCGCTCTTCTTCTGGAAGTTCTAGCATGTGGGAATTAGGAGGGCCCACTCAGGAGCAGATATTCGGTGTCACAAAATATATAAAATATACACCTCCAGAAAGATACTGAATAGGAGGAGGAGGAGGAGGAAGAAGGGGAGGAGGGAAGAAAGAAGAGGAAGCTAAGGATGACGGTAATGAAAAGGAAGAGGAGGCGAGGCAGCCGCTGCAATAGCTATCATTTTGTTGAACATCTAGTATTATCTCATTTAACTAATGAAAGCATGATGAAGTGGCCTCAGTTTTCATATCTGTAAAATTCGATACCAGTCCCTGTCCTAACCATCTAGAAGCCTGTAAAGGTGAAATGAGCTGATGGAAGTGAACAGGCCATATAAACTTTAAAGTCCCGAACAATGCTAGTTATCACCTTTAACACTTTTATTTCAACAGGGAACACTGTTAAAGTGCGGCATAAAATAACGTACCTTCTCAAGTCCCTTGTGAGTTACAGATCTGAGAGAGGTACGGTTTTGTTTCCACATGAAATCAGGCACATAAAACTGTGCAGTAAAAGGCACTCCGGAGGTCAACCAGTCACAGAGCTATAGAGTTCTGGACACTGGAAGTTCTAAGCTATGGACAGTCTAGAAAATGCTCTAGTTGGGCTTTTTGAGACCCCCGATTCCTCATAACCCATGCTCTGCCCACGCATCCGGCATAGCAAAGTATCACAGCTGGCAGACTCACAGACAGGGGACAGAGGAAAGTCACGGGATGGATCGGTTTTAAGAACAAGCCAACTCAGACCACAGTCAACATTCTGTTTTTATCATTCTTCTGTTCTTACAAAAGTCACACAAACTCACGACAGGAAAAATAAATGAGAACATATGTGTAATAAAATAGAAAAAACGTCGTAAGTGTACTCCCTACATATGGCCATGGTTGAGGCCTCTGAGTGCATATTTTCAGATCTCATTCCACGCATATAAACACGAATCGTTAAGACTAGCATGACACATGGTGGACTTTTATGAAGTAAGGACATTCTATTACAAAAATAAGTGGGCTCCATAAAAAGAAGACTATTAGATAATAAACCCGAGGGAGAAATGGGACAGTACAGTGTGGAAACCACAATGTTTTCTGGTTTTTGTTCTCCTGACAGCTGTTCGAACTAGGTCCTGTGGTATCTGTCCCTGCTCGGGGAGATGGGACCAGCTCATTAGTGTTTATTAACAACCAACCCAGCGAGGAAAAGGCTCCCAGCTGTCAACACACGTCAAACATGTTCAGTGGCAACAAAAGTATTCTTCACTTCGATGCCAAAGAAAAGGGGGTGGGGAGGCAGGGAGAATCCTAAGATATAAAGCAGGGCACCTGCAGTGTTTTTGGATGGTGATGACGATAAAAAGTAAAGATGACAGAAGGATATATGGGAAGGGAAGAAGAGAAGGGAAGACAAAACCCTGTCTCGGAGGTCATTCTCTCTGAGAAAATGAAGACTTTCTGAGTGATTGGGAGCACAGGTCCCGTGAGCTCAGCTGCTAGCTAGTGGTGTGACCACGGACCGCTCACTGCCCCTCTCCGAGTGCCCATTTCCTCACATGTGAAACAGGAACGCACAACAACCATTAAGTTGCGCACGGAGCTGTTGAGAATCACAAACGAAACAATGCGTATGAAGTGGTGAGGAGAGAGACTGGCTCCCAGTGAGAGAACTAGGGTGGTGGTCCTTCTTGTGAATGCCCTTGCAACTTACCCAAGGGGTCCTCAGGTACACAAGCTGGAAGAAACTGGGGAATCATGGAGTCCCAGCCTTTCATTTCTCAGAGGAGAACACTAAGGCCCAAGTAGGGGAAAACAGTTTACCAATGACACACATCGATTTGCAATCAATTCAGTAAACATTTGAGCAAAACGCTATTCTAGGAGTGCGGAGGGAATAGTAAAATGAATCTTGTAGGTGGAAACACTTACGGTCTGTGTGGATTATTTCATCTCTTCCTGCCTCTGTTTCCTCTTATAAAAGGCAGGGGTGGGGGCACCTGGGTGGCTCAGTCGGTTAGGCATCTGACTTCGGCTCAGGTCATGATCTCACCATTTGTAAGTTCGAGCCCCATGCTGGGCCCTGTGCTGACAGCTCAGAGCCTGGAGCCTCCTTCAGGTCTGTGTCTCCCTCTCTCTCTGCTCCTCCCCTGCTCACACTCTGTCTCTCTCTCTCTCTCTCTCTCTCTCAAAAATAAATAAACTTTAAAAATTTAAAAAAAATAAATAAATAAAAGGCAGGGGCAACAATTGTACCTATTTCATAGGGTTAACTGAGTGAATGCGTGTAAGAAGCTAAAAGCTTAGAACACTGCCTGGAATGTAACAAGCTACATACATTTTTATTTTAAGTTTTTTAATGTTTGTTTATTTTGAGAGTGAGACAGAGCATGAGCAAGGAGGGAGTAGAGAGAGAGGGAGATGCAGAATCCAAAGCAGGCTCCAGGATCTAAGCCATCAGCACAGAGCACGACACGGGGCTCAAACCCACAAGTGAGACCATGACCCAAGCCAAGTCAGACGCTCAACTGACCGAGCCACCCAGGTGCCCTGCTACAAACATTCTTACATAAATATATAAAATATATTTATTTTAACGTATTCATCTATTTTGTTTGGAATACATGTGTACATGTATCTGTGTGCATATTTATTTGTATACATATATGAATTCACTTATTTATCATATTTATATTTGGAAGACTAGAGCGAGGTAAAGGCCATCTTCCCACATCTTCAGTTGTTCTGAGTTTTTTTAAGTTTTTTTTTTTTTTTTTTTTTTTGAGAGAGAATGCTTGTAAGTGGGGGAGACAATCCCAAGTAGGCTCCATACTGGCGGGGCAGAGCCCTACACGGGGCTCGATCCTACGAACCGTGAGATCGTGACCTGAGCAGAAACCAAGAGTCAGACGCTTAACTGACTGAGCCACCCAGGCGCCCCGTTGTTTCATTCTCGGCAAGTGGAGCTGTGGAGACATGGCATACTCCAGCAACAGTTCCGCGTGCAGGTGCCCGCTGCACGGCGGCCGAGAGACCAGGGCACCGGCCACGTCGGCAGTCCTCCTGAAGTATGGCACTAGCTGTGTGCCCCAGCAGAAGCTTCCCGGTCCCGCATCTCAGCAGTAGCGGCTCCTTTGGTGGAACAGTTCAAGGTCGGCGTTCTGGGTGCCGTTCCTGGAGACCCCGCCTAGCAGCCCCCACCGTCACCTGTCCCAGCGACGTGGGAAGCACCTAATTAATAGCACTGAAATACACATCTGCCCAAAACAGCAAGAGTACCGTTGCCTGCCTTCCAACGAGCGAGCGTTGACCGCTACAGATGGATAAGGCCTCCAGAAAAGGCAGAGATGCAGTGGAGAGAGACAGTGAACACACCCCAGCCAGTGGGGGTCGCCTGCGCAGCGCACCGAGCAGGACTGTGTCAGATACAGTCAGGGGAGGGGGAGGGGAGGTTGCCTTCTGCCAGAGCAGACAAAGACACTGGCTTGCTTTCTGGGGACCGATGCGACAAAAGGAGCCCCATGGTTGTGTTGTCAGACGTCAGAGAGGACCCGGAGTAACCGTACACTGACCCCGCGTGCCAAGGCTGGGTGACTCTGGTGCCATCACAACCCTCAAGAGCTCCCTTAAAAAAAAATTTTTTTTTTTCATAGAAAGTGACAGTGGTTGCCAGGGGCTAGGGTATGGGACAATGGGGTGAAGCTGGACGAAAGGTACAAATCGTCAGGTATAAGAAGACTCAGTTCTGGTGCGCCTGGAAGGCTCAGTCGGGTAAGCATCCGACTCGTGACTTCGGCTCAAGTCCTGATCCTATGGTTCATGGGTTCGAGCCCTATGTCAGGCTCTGCACTGATAGTGGGGAGCCTGCTTGGGATTCCCTCTCCTTCTCTCTCTACCTCTCTTGTGCGCGCTCTCTCTCTCTCTCTCTCTCTCAAAATAAATGAATAAGCTTTAAAAACAGAAGTTATGAAGACTGAATGCACAGTGTGGTGACTCTAATTAACGATCACCTGTCATGTACTTAGAAGGCGCTAAGAGTAGATCTTGAGCATTTTCACCAGACACACACACACACACACACACACACACAGAGTCACCTATAGAACTATGAGAGGTGAGAGATGTGCTAATTATCTTGATCTTGGTAGTCACTGTTCACTTTAATTATATACGATTGCATTTCAGTTATCTCTCAATAAAGTTAAAAGAAGAGTTCTCAATGAGGACTATCTGGAGATCTACAGCTATGCACCATACTCCAAAGATTAAAGATGTTTTGGGGCACCTGGGTGGCTTAGTCGGTTAAGCGTCCAACTTCGGCTCAGGTCATGATCTCGCGGTTCGTGGGTTCGAGCCCCGCCTCGGGCTCTGTGCTGACTGCCAGCTCAGAGCCTGGAGCCTGTTTCGGTCTGTGACTCCCTCTCTCTCTGACCCTCCCCTGCTCACGCATGCTCGCTCTCTCTCTCTCTCTCCTAGAAATAAATAAAAATATTAAAAAAAAAAGAGTGACAAAGCCCACACTCTATAATAAAAAAAATAATAATAAATGTTTTTAGCAGGAAGGATAAGGGTGGAACCGAGGTTGCTTAACAATGAACCATTTCATTGCTTCTGAAAGGAAATTTTTGATTAAAGTATATCAACATTAACTCTATTTTACAGAATTCCAGTATTTCTGCCAAGACAGTTCTGTTTCAGTTTATGAATGCTATCTATTTCTAGAAAAAAACCCAATTCTGCTACATGTCATAAACGGGGGAAGTTTCCATAAGAGGAAAAAACAGAACACCCCCAATGACCAGTACATTTAAAATAAAGTGCTTCAGGGGCACCTGGGTGGCTCAGTCGGTTGAGTGTCTGACTTCGGCTCAAGTCATGATCTCGAGGTTTATGGGTTCAAGCCCTGCATCGGGTTCTGTGACTGTTTCACATTCTGTGTCTCCCTCTCTCTCTGCCCCTCCCCTGCTCATGCTCTGTCTCTCCCTGTCTCAAAAATAAACAAAAAAAAAAAGTTAAAAATAAGTAAAATAAAGTGCTTCAGTACCACCAAACGTGAGCACAACAAAGAGCCAGTATATCTCTCCCATTCTAAATTCCTCAGACATGAAGCATTTGTCAGTCTTCAGCTTATACTTGACACATGAAATTTTAATCACTAAACTGCTGGATGAACACCCCACCCCAGCCCCAGCTTCTTGGACATGAACAAGTAATACATGTGAGTAGTAATGTGGCAGAAACATCATGATGTTTTATGCCATGTCCTTTTAGTAGTAGAAATGATTATAAATTCTACGACCAACAAAAACCGAAGCTGTATTTCTTTGATACCAAAAAGAACACCAAGCTCTATCTTGTTTTAGGGAGACAGAAAGAGCACAAGCTTCAGAGTCAAATGGCCATGAGGTTGAGTTCCAATATATATTAAGTGCATGATCTCAGGCAAGTGTCTTAGCCTATTTCAGCTTTGATTTCCTCATCCGTAAAATAGGGATTATGGTACACCTACTTCACAGGGCTGTTATGACATTTAATAAAATAATATTTATAAAACTCTTAGCGTAGTGCACAACATATAGTACGCTCTCAATTAGAATTAACCACAACGTTAACCTGCCTATTTGTAATCATAGCTTTGCGATAGTAATATACATAGCACACAATTCACCCATTTAAAATGTGCAATATAATTATTTTTTTTGTTTTATTTCAGAGTTGGGCAACTGTCCCCATAGTCTAATTTTTAAAACATTTTTTAATGTTTATTCATTAAGCGTTAGACAGAAGAGACAGAGTGTGAGAGGGGGAGGGGCAAGAGAGAGAGAGAGAGAGAGAAGGAGACCCAGAATCCAAAGCAGGCTCCAGGCTCGGAAATGTCAGCACAGAGCCTGACGCGGGGCTCGAACTCACAAACCGTGAGATCACGATGTGAGTCAAAGTCGGACACTCAACTGACTAAGCCACTCAGGCGTCCCTTGGCTTCTTGAATGTTAGTAAAATATTATGAACGAAAGCAAAAGGGTGTGTTCACATCTAAGGCCAACCAGAGGCAAATTTCTTCAAGAGCCGGGTCCACCAGTGCTGTTCCAAAAGATCATAATCACTGTTTCAATGCAGCCACAGAGACCAAGTGGAATTAATTCACATTCTAGAGATTCAGACCAAGTCATCATCTCCCTCCCGATGAGCCCTTCTCACATCTTCCAAGTGTATGAGCTTACACCTGCTGTATTGTCCAACAGCTCCAAGAAGGATCTTAGCAAAGGTTCACAAAGCTAGTGGGTTGTGAAACTATGATTCAAAGCTGGGCCTCTTGACTCCAAAGTCATTTGGCTACTTCACACTGCTTCCTTATGAGAATCATTCATGGTTTTTTTTCAGGAGTCAAAAAAGGTAAGACCTGGGGCTGCGAGTAACTTGTTCTGCGAGTGTTCCACAAGACGAGCAAACATTTCTAATAAATTTTAACTTGATAAACAAGCGATGTCTTGCAATACGAGTAGTATGTGACACCAAATGTCACGTGATCACAACTGAGCCAATGGTTCTTCTGTCTCTGTCTCTCTCTTTCTCTCTCTCTGTGGGATTGTGGGTGATCAACTCCCATGCTCGGATGCCCGGTCTCAGGCCACAGTGATTGGCAGAAATCAGTGATTTTTCAGAACATTGGAAGGCGTCCACAACTGGCACTAGTGTATTATTTACCACTTCAAAGTCCTATGCTTTTCCATACAAGAGTGAGCTCAGAAAAGCGTTGCTTCCTTCTAGGTCAGGCTGCCTGCAAAGAGAGACCCCTTCCTCTGCTGCCTTACTGCCAGTTACATTAAATACAATATATGGGGGTGTCTGGGTGGCTCAGTCGGTTAAGCGTCCAACTTCGGCTCAGGTCATGATCTCGCGGTTCGTGGGTTCGAGCCCCGTGTCGGGCTATGTGCTGACAGCTAGCTCAGAGCCTGGAGCCTGCTTCGGATTCTATATCTCCCTCTCTCTCTGACCCTCCCCTGCTCACGCTGTCTCTCTCTCTCTCTCAGAAATAAAACATTTAAAAAAATACAATATATGACCAGAGTTTATTAATACTGTCCTGTAGTCAGCATCCGTCAGTGATCGTGAAAGTCGTCGTACACAATGACCCTCCTCTCTCTCGTCTCCCTCACACCAGGTTTTCAAAATAAGTGCCGGTGACTTTATTTTTCTTTATATATTGTATATTTTATCATTTTGCATTATAGTACAGTATTGTAATCATTTTCTATGAATATTTTTGGGTTGTAGAATGGATCCTCTGAGTTTCCATTGTTTCTTACAGGGAAATTCGCTTTGATGGACAAATGCTTTGGATTACAAGCATGTTTCTGAAACAAATTATGCTCGCAAACCAAGGTTTTGCCGTACTTGCCTTTCCCGTGCATTCTACGATGGTGGCAGGGAACACAACTATAGAAACACACTACTAAAAAATGTAACCATTTAACAGTGGATGTTGCTATTTCAGACCAGGTTGGGGGTTGACTATACTTGTCTTATTATTTGAAATACATGATTAAATTTTAACAAATCGCCTCTTTACTCTTGAGTAAGAGTCCATTCACTATTCCTGGAGTCCATTCACAATTCCTGGAGTCCATTCACAATTCCTTGCACTGGTCAGAATCCCTTTCAACGTGCTGCACAATCATCAGCGTGACAGGGTAGAAAGAATGCTGGAGTGGGAGTCAGATGGCGGAGGCCGCGAACAGCCTGTCTCGGCCGAGTGCCTTTGCTGCTCTGAATCTCCATTTCCTGTTCCCGGGAAATGAGGGGGACTGAACCATAGATGACTAAGGGCCCTTCTGGCTCTAATACTCTCCGATTCACTGATGTCTCCAGGCAAAGCAAAACTGACTTCAGATTCTCTTCACACCCACTTAATTTAAATAATTAATGTCTTTACAGCCTTCCATGGCGAGTCATCAAGTGACTTAATCATGAACTCCTCAGAGAAGAGCAGAGAGTTCAGGGCTCCATCCAAGGCCTCGGGGCCCAGATCACTGGAAGCTGGCTCACTACAGGGAATGAGGGAAACTTCACGGGCACAGAGAGAATGAATGCCTTTTGTGTAGACTGATTTGCCTTAGAGAGGCCGAATTGCTCTACCCTGAAGTGAAAAACTACATTAAGAAAAAGAAAAAAAAAATAATAAGCAAGCAAGCAAGGAAGAAGGAAAGAACAAACAAACTGGGTCTACTTTAGAAAATACAGTTATGGGGGCGCCGGGCTGCTCAATCAGTGGAGCATGTGACTCTTGATCTTGGGATTTTAAGTTCGAGCCCCACGTTGGGCGTAGAGATTACTTAAAATGTTTAAAGAAACACAATTATCTAAAATCTGAGGGGCGCCTGGGTGGCTCAGTCGGTTGAGCATCTGACTTCGGCTCAGGTCATGATCTCGCTCGAGGGTTTGAGCCCCGCGTCGGGCTCTGTGCTGACAGCTCAGAGCCCGGAACCTATTTCAGATTCTGTGTCTCCTTCTCTCTCTGCCCCTCCCCTGCTCACGCTCTGTCTCTCTCTCTCTCTCAAGATAAATAAACATTAAAATTTTTTTAATAAAACATAAAAAATAAAACCAGAATGTGCAGTAAAACTTTATTAACAATCCAGGGCAGGGGCGCCTGGGTGGCTCAGACGGTTAAGCGTTCGACTTCAGCTCAGGGCGAGATCTCACAGTTCGTGGGTTTGAGCCTAGCGTCGGGCTCTGTCCCTCTCCCCACTTGCACTCTGTCTGTCTGTCTGTCTGTCTCTGTCTCTGTCTCTCTCTCTGAAAAATAAACAAACATTTAAAAAAAAAAAAATCCAGAGCAGTGTGGAAAAATAAATAAATAAAACAAAATCTACACGTACAAGACAGATGTGTCAGGGGCCAGTGCTCACACTATAGAAGAACATGGGCTTGTTTTGGATGGATTCAAATTCTGGGTCTGGCGATGAAATGTGAAATATGTGAGCCAGAGCCAGTTCGGTTCAACAACCGGACGTTTCTTGGGCACTGACTAAATGCCGGGTCCTGGGTCAGGAGGTCGGCAACCAAACTCCGTGTAATGAGTCCCGATCCATGAGGATCTCATCGTCTCGTGGGTGAGACAGACCCTGAAGTGGTAAGCCTTCCTAGAGGAGGGGACACCTGAGCAAGAGTTGGAACGTGCTTCCCCAAACTCTCTGAGCCTGTTTCCTCATCTGTTCAATGGAGGCAATGAAGTATGTCCCACACGACTGATGTGAGAGGTCAGCAAGGTGATCAGTGGAGATGCTGAATACAGTAAAAATCTATGACAGTACCCATCACAGTACTCAGTCTTCGGTAAAACATGACCTACACAGTCTGCTTGGTTTTATGTTATTTCTTGTCTACCTCACCCCAGGCACGCCCCACATGAGGACAGGGTTGTGCTGTGTTCTTAATATATATCACCAGTACCTAGAAGAGTGCTTTAGTTATTGGAAGCACTCACCAGATAGTTCTGGAGGGAGGGAGAGAAGGAAGGAAGGAATGAACGAACGAACGAATGAACGAACGAACAAGGGAAAGAAGGGAGGGAGGAAGGAAGGAAGGAATGAACGAATGAACGAACAAATGAACCAGGGAGGGAGGGAGGAAGGAAGGAAAGAAGGAACAAGGAAAGGAAGGAAGGGGGGAGGGAGGGATGGAGAAAGGAAGGAAGGAAGGACGTTCAGAAAACCTCACTATTTTTTACAAATTCCCTAAAATACAGTCTACGCTAAAAAGATGTGTATTATACAAATACCAATTTGAGTTAAATCCCTAAGCTCTCCCTTCCAACCATAAATCCTTCCTCTATGAATTTCTGCAGGTGCCACAAAAGACCTAAGTAGTTGCATATATCAGTCTGGAGCTCAGGGGTATGTCATACTGGAGATGCCACTGGAAACCGCAGAGCCACCTCGAGCTTAATGAGTCCCCAACCGAGCCCCTGCCTCAGCCTCAGATCTGCTCCTCCCAGCCTTTTGCAAACCCAACGAGTTGCCCACCTCAAATTAATGATCGCTTTCTTTTCTTTCTAACAAAATCCTCACTCTATTCTCGCCACACGTCCAGCTAACAGACAGCTGGTCCCAGACTCCTTTGTCACTGGCATGTAAGTGACAGTGGTTGGAGGGGGGGCTTCCAAGAAGGATTGCTCTTCAAACGGACGGACTGAGCTAGGAAGCAGGCCTTTTTGCCCCCTCTTTCCCTTCCCTCTTCCTTCCTGGTTGGAAGGCCAGCGGGCCTCTTAGACTAAGAAACTACCTTAAGTATGGAAGCCCTGTTCGAATTCCAGCAGGCCTCCAAAAGCACAAAGCTAGAAGGTGTCGGTGTCCCCACGACATCATTGAACCAGTGTGGCTACCCTGGACCGCTCGCCTCCAGATGTCCTCCGTGTGAGAGACACATATTGACGCTATTATTTTGAGAGGTTTCTGCTATCTGGTGTTGAATGACTTTTCTGATAAAAGTTCTCAGCTCGGACATTTCTTTTTCTTCGTAACACTCCTTAATGTTTCTTATTCAACTGTTTACTTCTTTACGGCTTTGCCATCGTTGCTTGTCTGTCTTCCCAACTAGAACGTCAGCTCAATGACTACAGAGACTGTGTCTGTTTGGCTTACCATCTCCTAGCGTACACCTCACACATAAAAAGGAGCTTAAATAAGTATTTTTCCAATAAACGATTCAAGTAGCTTGACTGGGGTATGATATACAGTGGGTGTACCGGGTCACTCCCGTTTTGAGAATTCTGGAGGGGCCCTCTAACTCACTGCATAAATGTATAGATCACCAGGATCCCGCCTGGTACTATAATTCAACAGAAGTTCGCTGAGCACCTACTAGGTACCAGGCCCTACGCAAAGGACAAAAGCTCCCTGTCTCAACAGCAAGCAACCAGACTCTGATCACAGGCTACCCTGAAATCTTAACAAGGAATATATGATGAGCGATTATTGCTAATTTTCATTAAAAATGTACCAGCTCCAAATTACGGGGGGGATGCTCGTTCACATTACGGCATTAAGATTAATATCCTTAATTTATTTCGCTCATTTCTAACATGCGTTATTTTTCCATTGGTGCTGTTCCTCCTAGATCGAGAAAGCACAGAAACAAATACTTCTCATTTCTCCCCAAAGACCAACTTGTTTTGGGTAATTACTATATGACAGACTATAATAATTCCATTGTGGCTCTGTCCGTTCTGGTAGTAGAAGGTCTCCCCATGAATACTGGGATCCTGTGGCTTCTGGTCGGTAATGGGGCGGGTAGGCAGGGGGGAAAGTCCCGTTCTGCACTGTGCCTGGTTAACCAGGAAGAGAGAACAGAACACCAGGGGGCACGTGAGCGAAGACTGGAAAGGCCAAATTGAAGAACAGGCAGCAGGAAGAAGAACGGTACAGAGCGGCCCTGTTCTGTCTCCACCATGGCAAGCTCCGGATTGCTGATGGCTCCACTACCCTGGGGGCCGCTACTGAGAAAGCCAAGTCGACCATTTTGTTCCCCAAGATGAGATATGCTACCACACTGGACATTAAAAATATCACCCACCGAACGAGACGAGGAATGGCCAAGCTCTAAGGACCACTAAAGGGAAGCACACACATAACAGTAAGAGGCACCATCCATGAAGGACTGGAGATGTGCCTGATGCTGTGCTGAAAACCTCATAGGTGTGACCACTTAGAATGTTAAAAAAAAAAAAAAAAAAAAAAAGAGGTACCGGAGACCGCTTAGCTCAGTGGTTCTCCACTGAGGATAGTTTGGGCCCCCTGGGGACGGGTGGCAGGGTCTGAAGACATTTCTAGTTGTTACAGCTGGTGTCTAGGGGGTAGAGGCCAGGGATGCCTCTGAGCATCCTATGACGCACAGGATGGTCCCACGCAACAAAGAATTATCCACTCCCAAGTGGCAATGTTTAAGAAATCCAGGTTGAGCTCTACCCACTTACGGCACAGAGGAGATAAAGTTCCAGAAGGAATATGTCTTGCCCACAGTCATTCTTATCTAGCATCTCTAGATCTATTTTTCTATCCATCGGTCTATGGGTCATAGTTTAAGATTTTTTTAAGCTTATCTATTTTTGAGAAGAGAGAGAGACAGACAGACAGAGCATGAGCAGGGGAGGAGCAGAGAGAGAAGGAGACTGAGAATCCGAAGCAGGATCCAGGCTCTGAGCTGCCAGCACAGAGCCTGACGCGGGACTTGAACTCACAAACAGTGAGATGGTGACCTGAGCCGAAGTCGGACGCTTAACCAACTGAGCCACCCAGGCGCCCCTATTGGGCATAGTTTAAAATGTCACGTGAATAGAGGGCCCTGCTACTTTGCAAAGCATGAAAACCACGGCTCTCATCCCCACGGGGTTTCAGAGGGCCTGAAGCAGGTGGTCCTCTTTTCCAAGAAGCCCGTTACTACCCAGAAAAACATACGGCCCTCTGAGTTACGTCCTCCGAGTAGCATGTTTCCGATGAGCAGCACAGCCATAATCAGAGGGGAGACTGCCCCTGCCACAGCCCCCCGTGCCCACGCTGCATCCCACGGGGGGCCTGAAGTCACGCCTTCGTGCTGCCCTCCCTCCCTCACTGCCCACTTGGTTGCTCGATGAAGCATCCCCTCTCCCGCTTTCTCGTGCGCCCGATCCTCTGCAGATCATCTCCTTGGGACAAGGCACTAAGCTGGGAGCAGGGGATCAAGGGAATCTGGAGAAAAACAAAGCACGGTCCAGGTCTTCTAGGGGCTCCCCAGGTTCATAGGGGGTGGGGAAGGTAATGAACCATTTTCTAGCCGGCAAACCAGGATAAGAGCCTCTGGGAGCTACACAGTGCTGCGAGGCCACAAGAGGAAAGGAGCTAGGCATTGGCGAGAACCAGAGAAGACTTCCTGGAGGAGGTATCCTGCATGGCCAGAGGCAAGCAGGAGACTGTTTCTGTAGAGAAATGTTTGTCCCAGGAAAGGGGAGAACCCACAAAGGAAGAGATAGGCAGCAATGGAGCCTGACGTCCCCTCTAGTCTTAGTGGCCTGCTCCTTGGGGACTTTCTTTCTCCCCCCGCGCGCCCCCACCACCGGCCTTTGCTAGTACCCAAACCTCATCCTCACTTACCGAGTGCTAACCACGTCGCGGCCACTTGGCAGGGTCTCATTTGACTTCATCTGTCTGGGGGTGCGCAGTTATCACCCCCGTTTCGCAGTGGGGGAAACTGAGACACAAAGACGTGACGTAGGCTGCCCAAGGTCGCTCAGCTCACGAGGGGCGGGGCAGGAAGGCAAACCTAGGCCTGGTAGGTCCTCACAGCCATCTGCTCCCCTGTGCAGGGTCCCCAGGGCCTATTTGCTCTGCGATGCCTTCCTCAACCCCCCCCCCCGCCCCCCGCCCGGAGCTCCCTTGTTCCTCTGAACTCTGAGGCATACAGGGTCCGTAGCTTTGTCGTCCACGCTGTCTTTACTACGCACCGAAATAGCACTAATAATACATTTAAATAGTCCTTCCACGTAGCAGGAACCCTTTGAATTGCTTGACAGAGGTTAGCTCACTTAATCCTATTAATCGCTGTGTCCCCGATTTCCAGAGGAGACAAGTAAAGCACAAATTGGTGAAGACACTTGCCAAAGGTCCCACGGAGCTAGCAAGCGGTCAAGTGAGGATTTGAACTCGGGCAGTTTAGGTCCCACATAGTCTTCCCAATTGCCGTATTTACCTCTTTGTAGACTCACTCCTCTAATCTACAAAGCAGCCCTACGGGGCAGGGATCATCATCCCTGTTTTTATAGATGAGGACACAGAGGTTCAGAGATGGTAAGTAACTCACCTGAGGTCACACAGCCAATACGAAGGGGGTCTGGGATCAGAATCCAAGCAGTCCGGCTGCAGAGTTCACAGTCTTAGCCATCAGTCTGGAGCCCTAACCCTGATGAGCCCTAATGAGCTCTCTTGCCTCCCCCCCCCCCCCGCCCCCTCCACCACCCAGCTATATCACTTATTAAACCACACCCAAAAACAGCAGGTTCTGGGCAGAGAAGGAGTCTTTACCGTTTCCACGCTGCATTGCTATGGGCTATTTCCCACCAGGAGCTCTACGAGGCCCCTGACCTCAGAATATGCTTCAAGGGCAGCTACATGGCCTGGGCCTCCCACCACCCCTCCAGGCCCCGCGGGCTGTAAGGTAGCAGGAGGCCCTAAGCCCCAGCCCCCACAGTCCCAGACTGAAGTCAGGCCCAAGCTGACAGCCAGGTTCCCTACTGAAATACAGATGACTAATGAAGGCAGAGGAGGCAGAGAAAAATGACAAGCGCATTAGTCATTTTTTTAAACCACAAACGTACAATTATAACCTGACTCACTAATAATTTCAGGTGGCGCTCTCCTGACAAGTAAGGATGACTCTCTAGGCAAGCGTGCCATTTTATAGTAGCGAGTGGTATGGGGAGAGGCATACAATCATTTATTGTTGTTTTTATGTCCCCTAAGGGCTCCCAATGTTACAATTCTGACATCACTATAATTTATTGCATTTCCTTCTATTCCTCATCCATACGGCCTGTCACAGAATGAGTTACCAACTTTCATCCCCCACGAAAAGACTGCACAGGATTTTGAACACTTGAAGGTGTTTTAAGGTTTTAAATGTTTTAAGGCGTTTTAAGGTTTAAATGTTTTAAGGTGTGGGGCACCTGGTTGGCTTAGTCGGTTAAGCGTCCGACATTCGCTTAGGTCATGATCTCGCGGTTCGTGGGTTCAAGCCCCGCGTCGGGCCCTGTGCTGACTGCCGGCTCAGAGCCTGGAGCCTGTTTCAGAGTCTGTGATTCCCTCTCTCTCTGACCCTCCCCTGCGCACGCTCTCTCTCTCTCTCCTAGAAATAAATAAAACATTTTAAAAAATTTAAAAAAAAATAAACGTTTTAAGGTGTTTTAAGGTTTTAAATGTTTTAAGATGTTTTAAGGTTTTAAATGTTTTAAGATGTTTTCTTGAGACTAACACTTTGGTGCTGTTCACGAAGCAAGCACCTATAGGAGGGAAAATAAACAGTGTAGATCTGTGTTGTGGGAGATCTGTATTCCAGAAGCGGCTCCTTGCTACCTGTGTGATCATAAGCAAGGCAGTTTCTCCTCCAGGCCTGCAGACCCGAAAGTGACTGACATGAAGGAGGAAGTTTATTATACCCGTCCCAGTCCTCTAGAAGCAGGATGCACGGCCATTTCCTTCTCATTACGTCTGCCTCCTGACTGGCCCGGTGCTTCCCCATGTGGGCCTGCTGGCCTGGCGTGTGTCCTCGGGATTGATGGGTTTGCACTGGGGGACGATTTGTTTACTGTCTTCTAGGTGGCAGTGACCCTGGGAACGGTAAGTCTCTCCAGGGTCAGCGAGGCCCCAAGATGTCAAAGCACCAGAATCCAGAAAGGAAAAGGCACGGTTGACATCAGGCGTCAGGCCCCTTCTCTCTAATGGGCGATAGCCGTGTGGAGTGGGGGTGAGGAGTCCACACCGCATCTGTAAGTGCCAGCTTCTCCATGACCTTCCGACGCCACGTAACAGTTGAGCTGCTGGGCGGAAATCACAAGAAGGCAGATTTTGATTCAAGGATCTGCTCCAAGCATGTCTTCACCGCGACTGACCGCTCCACGGGTACCACGTTTGGCATGATCGCCAGCGACGTCCACATGGCCAAACCCAACAGGCCATGCTCAATGACCGCTGACACACGTGTGTCCGTGGCTTCTCTGACCAGTACTCTTGATTCCTGCTCTTCCCCTCTGGCCGCCCCTCCTCAGGCTCCGCTAAAGAACGTTTAGATAGGGGCGCCTGGGTGGCTTAGTCGGTTGGGCGTCCGACTTTCGCTTAGGTCATGATATCGAGGTTCGTGGGTTCGGGCCCCGCGTCGGGCTCTGTGCTGACTGCCAGCTCAGAGCCTGGAGCCTGTTTCAGAGTCTGTGACTCCCTCTCTCTCTGACCCTCCCCTGCTCACGCTGTCTCTCTCTCTCTCTCCTAGAAATAAATAAAAAATCATTAAAAAAAAAAAAAAGAACGTTTAGATAAATTACAGCCTTCTCAAAATTGACACGCTCAGAATTGAATTCTTGATGACTCCCACGCACCAAAGTCTTGATGATGTTCCTCGCTCAGGCTTCCTCATCTTAGTAAAAGGGACCGCCATTCACTCAGCCCCTCAGTCTGAAACCCTGGACCCTTCTCTTCAGCTCACACTCATGTCCAGCCCATCAGCCACTGTTGTCTCAAAAATGCATCTCCAGAGTGGAGTTTCTCCTCCTGGACACTACAGATCTTTCGAGGCGCATTGTTCTGCGGTGGGACGGCCTGCTCTGTCTGGGTAGGGTGTGTGGCAGTCCCTCAGGTGTCTGCAGACAAGACGACAGCAGCAAACATCTCCCCACCCCCACTGTGACAATCAAAGATGTCTCCCAAACATTGCCGAATGTCCGTGGGGGGCAAAACTGCCCCAGGTGAGAACCACTGCCCTAAAGAGATCACTTCTCACTGCCTCACCCGCCCTAAGCCACGGCCAGCTGTCACCTGCAACAGGACAACAGTCCTGTCCCCACGCCTGCCTTCTCCTTAAGGCTGACATTCACATTTTTTTTTTTAATGCCGATGTCCTGGGGCTCCTGGGTGGCTCAGTTGGTTAAGTGTCCTACTTCAGCTCAGGTCATGATCTATCTCGCGGTTTGGGAGTTCGAGTCCCACATCAGGCTCTGCACTGACAGCGTAGAGCCCACTTGGGATTCTAAATCAACTTAAAAAAACATTCCTTAAATGATGGTGCTCTTATCGTGGCTTACAAGGCCCTCCATGACCTGGCCCTTGCCCACCTCTCCTGCCACTCTCTCGCACACCACGCTGGTTCTCACACACAAGTAGATTCCTGAGCACACACCCCTTATACCTACTCTCCTCTCTGCAGACAGGCTCTGCTGCGGTTGTCCAGGTAGCTCACTTACTCCATGTAGGTCTCCGCTTTAATGTCACCCCTTTGCCGGGGCCTTTCCCCAGCACTCTAGTCACTATCCCCTTATTTTCCTTTTCCTTCAAGGCATTTATCACCACCCGCCATTAAATCCCTGTGTTACATGTGAGTAGTGAGTTTCAGTTCCCTATGAGCCAATGGAGTTATTCAAACAAGCCAATCACATCTTCCCAGAACACCAGAGTCCCCCACCCCCTTGATGCTGCCAAGCCCGTGTCCTAAGTCCCTGGCTGCTCACTCTGGTCACAAGTGCAACTCCTGCCCTGGGCTCTGGGTACGTGGGACAAACTGTGGTCCCTCTCCTATGCCCGGTGGCAGGTGAGGTGTCGGGCCACTCCCATAACCCTACAGTACAAATCGCTCCCTCACTGATGGGGTGGATTAGGAGCCAATTCAAACAATATATAAATGAACCCAGAAATCTTTTCTCTGTTAAAGCCCATCAGATGGGACCTGAGCTATCACTTGCCTCTGAGTCTTCTCTTCCCCAGGATAAACATCACTCGGTGCCGGCGCTACCCACACAGGCCTTGACTTCGAGGCTGCCAGCCATCACACACTGCTCTGGAGGTCTAGATCGTATCTGCCTGGCGGCACAGGTCCCGCGACTCAGCATGTGCTACCACACGCGGGCTGGCCGCTGAAACGAAAACGCCAGAGCTCCAAAGTCGACAACATGTCTGGGGTCAGATCAGAGCTCTGCAGCTTCCACGCACCCCGGCCAGTTCCCCTCCTCTCTCGGAGTCTCAGTTTGCTCATCTGGAAAATGGAACTAACCGCAAGACTCTCACAAGGTTTTCACGGGAGTGAACAGAGGCTGGGGGTGGAGGTCGGGCAAGAGTGAGCTGAGGATGGGCTTCCCAACAAACCCTCTGGGGAGAGGGTACTACTGCTAAGTCCCACTCCAGCTGCCTGGACAGTGAACGAGCTTCAGGCTCCAAGACAGGTATTCGATACCCAAAACCACATATTACATCTTAAGCTTCAGTCCATGAGACAGGGAAAAAAAAAAAAAAAAAAAAAAATAACCCTTTTCATTTTTTTTCCAAACTTAGGAAGCCAACATGGTCACAACATGGGACAAGGACCCAACCAACTGAAATCCATTATGGGAGCGGGGGGGGGGGGGGGGGGGCGGTGCAAGTCACAGAAATAGCAATTGCCACACATCTGACTACAGGGGTATTTTTAAGTCTCCTTAGAAACAGCCTCCCTGTGGGAATATTCCTATTTAGGACTGATTATTTCATAAACGTCTTCAATCTGATCCAGAAAAAAAAAACTGTTGTCACTAACACCAGTAAATTTTTTTGGTTTTTTTTTTGGCAAGAAACTGATGTTCAGCTCTATTTTCAGCTTGCAAAATTATGGATTTTGTAGTGTTCCACCTGCCATTCATTAAAAAAAAAAATAATTAGTTAAGAATGAAAACTATTTTTTTCTCCCTTTGGGGAAACTCCAAGATAGTCTGGAAGAGATCCTATGTTGATGACAGAGTCTTTAGGAGACGTAAGCTGTATCAATTAAAACAAATGGAAAGAGCCAAAGAGTTTGGTTCCAGTTATGTTCCAAACAGCACTTCAAATGACCCGTGGCCCTTCACTGAGTCTTAAATAAACCGATTAAGCAAATATGGGCCGGGGACCAGCTCAGTTCCAGGTTCTGTGTTTGGGGAGATCACCTGGGTGAAGCTGTGTGGTCGCCTCCTCCAGCTCATTCGCCTCTGGATCCCATGTACACCTCTGGCCCCTACTAATAGTGTCTGCGGTCTCTCGTCTGCCCACGTGAGGTCCTTAACACACGGGCCAATGGTCGGCCTTGAGCAAGTCACTTCACCCCTCTGAGCCTCCATTTCACCCCACATCGAATGGGGACACTAGGCGCACCTGTACCTTATAGGGCTGGGTGCACTTGGGCAGTCAGCAATGGCTGGAACACAGCCAAGTTCATTCTATTGCATCCTGTTGATGGCAGTCTTTGCACTCCCGGGCAGAAGTGAATAGCTGAGACAGAGTCTTTATGGTCCAGAAAGCCTAAAATATTTATTATCTGGCCCTTTAGGGAGAAAAAATTCGCAGATCCCTGCCCTAGAATGCCCTCCCCTTTCTCCTACTTGAATAAATCCCATTCGTCTTTTAAAATTCAGCTCAAGCGTCTTCCTCTCCCAGAAACCTTTCTAGACCTTTCACCTCCACCCCCCCCACCCGGAACTCCAATCTGAGCCTTCAGAATGCACTCAGTTCATGGCCCTACAAAGCACTAATCACACTGGTTGGAATTCTCGGTCTGAAATCCAAGACACCGACCTCCCCGGGGGCAGGGACTATGGCTCATTCATCTGTGGACCCTGAACGCCCAGCACACAGGGGCTTGACCCAGACGTGGTGCTACATAAATCCTGACGCAATGAACGGACTTGGCTGTGCCATGTTTGTGATGTCACACAAAGCTACACCACCCACCACTCAACAATCCCATCACACTGGTTGAAGTCAAGGTCAGAGCCCATCAGTGAGAATAACGACCACTCAAGGAAGCTCTTCTCCAACAACCAAGTGTGGCTGAATGGACATCAACAGGAGAGTCCAACCGGCCCCCGCTTCTTGCAGACAAGCCTCATCCACCAGCCCTACAAGCCCTAAAAGCTATTTTCAGCTCCGAGCACAGCTTTCCCAGGGGTCTGTTGGCTGAGGCACACCCCACCCAGGCTGCTGGGTCTGCTCGCCTCTCCAAAGGTCTTACCTCCTTCACTTCAGCACCATACCTTGCCTTGGCCAATTACCCGCCAGTTGCACGGCACCCACTGTGTCTTGAGGATTACCTCCTAAAGGTATGCTAGCGTGTCCATGGACCCGATTTGTGACCTTGACATTGTTTTCTTCGGGACTGACCTTAACATCAAGGATGGGGCACAGTGCCACAGAAAGAAAGCACTGGACTTGGAGTCAGAAGACCCAGGTGTTACTACTGGCTCCTCTACTTTCTGGGAGAGCCCGGGGCAGCTCAGGACTCAGCTTCCTTCTCTGTAATTTGAAGACGATAACGCCAGCAGAGCAGCGGAAGTGAGGAGACCACAGGAGTGAAAATGCTCTTCTGTCCAGGAACTAATAATTCTCACATGACAGGAACACGGCCCCTCTCCCAGAAAGACATTTCAGTCATCCGAGGGGCTTTCTACAAACCATATCCAGCTCTGGGAGGATCTGGAATGTGGCCTTCCTGTCTTGAGATGCAGAGCTGTGGTGAAGCACTCTGGCTTCCTGGAGGGGGATTGTCACTCAAGGTGCCAGGGCCAGAAGAAGGCTGAACGCCACCTCTCTGGTGCTGGCCGGCCAGAAGTGGACATGACTGTCGGTGCTGAGGGAAAGGCCAAGAAGGAATGGGGCTCCAGTGAGGTTTCCCAACCTTCTTCATGTCTTGGCATTCATGCAGAATGCCGATCTTATGCGGTTACGAGGACTGAGGGGAACCATTTTTCAAAACACCTTAACTCGTGTTTTCAGCACATCCTTTGGGAGTTGCACTCAGGCAAGAGCTGGAAACCTCATGATATATGACCGCCTCTCAGGGGCAAGTAAGCCAGCTGTCACCACCTCCCTCTGAGACTAACGTTAGCAAGGTATCTGTAATCATTTCCTCACTGCCCCCCCACCCCCGCATACATCAGAAGCAGTCAAAAACATGTCCCGCCATTTTACAAAGGTTGCCAGTCCTGCCATCGTTTTCCACTTGGGTCTGTAACGTGAGGTGACCCAAGGGCCACCCTTGCTCTGAAGGTGCATCTGGGCCCTCTGGCCCCAGCCCACCTCTCTCTCTACCTCTCTGTAGCTCCTCAGCCTGGACTCACAGGCACCACATGGCCCCCACCTGGGTCTCAGCCTCTTCTCAGCTTGAGAAGCTCAGCACCAGTCTCGCCCTGACCACGGCTTCTGGTCACCAGCCCCACGGCGGCAGCCCCAGATCCCATCCTCTACGTTTTCGCCAATGCTTTGCTGCGAATGCTTCTCCCCAGCGCCCGTGCTGTCCCGCCTGGGGTGTCTGCTACCTGCATCCATGGGCTTCCTGGCCAGGCCTGTGCCTGGTCCATGGACTAGAAAAGACCCCTTCTGCTGTATGGCATAACTTTTAGGGGCTTGGGCTTCGGCGATGGCAAAGACATGAACAAAACCTGCAGCTCTACTGCTCACAGCTATATGGCCTTGACCACATGAGCCCACTTCAGCTTCCTCATCTATGAAATGATGAGAAGAGGAACCATCTTAAGTCATTGTGAGGATTGATTAAGAAGAAATACTGCTCTCATTCATTACATAGCTGGGTGCCTTCTAGGTGTGAGGCACTGTGCTAGTTGGCCAATGACGGAAAGAGTGGGACCACCTAGTGCTAACATCCTCGCGGAAATTGGCAAATGCTCTGTGATTGTTAGTTACAATAAGGAAAATGCTGGCTAGACCACCCCACGGTCAGTGTTTACTAGCCCCTGCGGTAGTACATTCCAGCACCTGGATCATCAACATGGGCACAGCAACACAATATAATCACCATGAACACTGCACCTAATTTAATCCGTTCATTCAATAAATGTGTGCGGGCCTCCCCTGTGGAGATACTCTGTCTGAAGCTCTGGGACCACTCTTCCCAAACCCGGTTCTTAAGCAAAATAATCTGGAAAATTTACATATACGTATGTATGTATATATGTATGTGTATATATATATATATATATGCCTATGTGCAATGCAATATAGAATATAATGCAATATATTTGTCATACATTTATTACACCCCTAGACCTACTGAATCTGAATCACCAACGTCAGGGATATCTGTGTCTGTTAAGGCTCAGGTGATTTTAAGAGCCAGCCCAGCTTCAGATTGACGTGATGGAGAAGAGAGAGAGAGGCCTAAATCCCACCCTCAAGGAATCTGGTGGGAAGGCATGCCTGGATGAGAGTCAACACGGCCTGCTTTGGGCTCTTTGTGGAACGAGTGAACTACTGCAGACGTGCAGAGCATGTTTGTTGGGGGCTTCTGAGAAAGAGGGTATCACGCCAGAGAGGGGCCTCAAAAAATGGAGGATTTCTTACACCTGAAGAGTAGAGAGACCAGACCCAAAGCGGCAGCAGAAAGCAATGAGCTGTATACCGGTCCTCATGTTCAAAGTTCTCACATTTCTTTGTGAACTCCACATGCCAAGGAGAAGCCCAGGCAGGCTACAAGAGCCTGGAACATTCTCCTCTTCTCTGACTGGGATCACTCCTGCTTACGTGCTTAGAGACGAGGCCAAGTCACTAATGTTCCATCTCATCAGCTCTCTGACACCTTGAAGAAAGCCACTGGTCAGTCCCTCGCTCATTTTCAAAGCCCGTATACAATAAGGACCCTGTCCCTCTTCTTCCAGTCAATATTTATGGACGACCTCTCGTAAGTCAGGCACAGGGCTAGGAATTGGATGGATACGGAAAGAGAGACTAACTGAAGATTGAATAAATACATCACAGAAAGTATGATTTCCAACAATCATTTTGAAAACTGTTTAGTATTTTGTCCTGTTCATTTTTCTAGATTAATTTTGCTAGCAATTTGTCACATCTCATGAACTCTGAACTCCGAGAATACTGCAATCTTTCCCGTGGTTTGTCATGCCAACTGCAGCAACATATCTCCCTGCTCATTTATGCAATGCCTTCTATTCCTCCCTTTAGGATAATATCATTTGATTTAAGTAAATCTCATGTCCCAAATTCCACCAGTGTCCAAGAATTTAGCGTATTTTGTCTCCATTGCAAATGAATTCTCTTCTTCAGTATATTCTTGAGTTTCCTGCAATCAGGAACGTGACTATTCGTGTTCATTTGCCTTGAATTTCAAGATATTGTTAACCTCATTTATACCGACTACTATAGGATGACCCCATATGCTCTCGAAAATCAGTTTTTCTGGGGTATACTCCTGGTACGTATCACAATGCCTGACATACAATAACGGCCAGGCCTATTGGAGAAACGAATGGCTTTCTTTGCTGATGGTGCTCATCTAATTTCCTTTTCCTTACTAAGAACTATGGCTCATATTTCTAGCACAAGGTTAAAAAACCTATAAGAGTCCTACCTTGGAGCACCTGGCTGGCTTAGTCAGAAGAGCATGCAACTCTTGAACCCAGGTTTGTGAGTTCGAGCCCCATGTGGGGTGTAGAGATTACTTAATAAATTTAGAAACTTAAAAAAAAAAAAAAGTCCTGCCTTCAGCTATAAATTTTCCTATATGTATGGAACTCTCTTCACTATGAAAAATAGTCTTAGATTTTATATTTAAATGTATGAAAACAATTCTCCTTTTTGCATTGCTAAATCCACTGTCCAAGAATAGCTGTTCCATTTGTTAGATGCCTTTTCAACATCTATTGAGATATTACTTTAACTATGTTTTCATATTAATATGATGAACTGTCACATCACTTTCAATTTCATCGGCCTATCCTGTGCCCCTGGATTAAATCTCACTTGGTCAGAGACAAATTTTTAAGTGGAATTACTTCCCGTTTGTAACTGTAAATAAATAATGGATATCTACAACAGAACCTGGCCTAGAATTTTCCTTTTTTGTTCTTCTTACCAATTTGGGGGTTGCAGTCATATTTCCACAGAAAGTAAATTGGGAATTGAGTAAACCAGCATGAATTCAGCTTTAAAAACCATTTACAGGAGGGAGGAATTTTTTTTCTACTTGTAGAAAGTACAGGCAAGTCATCGAACTTTTCAGAGCCTCGTATATGAGCTGTAAACCGGTGTTACTAATAGCTCCCATATATAATCACTGTATAGGTCAGGACTTATAAATGTGTACGTGTGTGTGTGTCTGTGTGTGTGTGTAAATGATCTAGTCCAGGTGGTCAAAAAGTGCCATGGCTTTCAACTTTTGGGATCTTTCTATTAACATATTAGGTCCAGATACACGCGGTTTGTATGGGTTTCATTGTTAAGACTTTAATAACGTCTTGTTTCTTTCTCTGTAATTGGTCTGGTCATGTTTCCTGGCTAATTTTGTGCGAATTTTGTATTTCGCAATTTTGTGAGGCATCATTCATTCCCAGTCTGATTCGTTAGCGTACAGGAAAGAGTACTTTTTATCTCCCCACTCCTGGCTTCTGACATTGTTCCTATTCGAAAACATCTAGACGCCAGCTTAATTCATTATGCTCTGCCTTTCCTTTCTTAGCAACATAAACACCTAGAATAATGCATCTTCCTCTAAGCACCACTTTGGCAACATCCCACGGTATTTTGATATATTCATATTTATGTTTGTTTTGCTTATTAAAAAGTCTGGGTTATTGGGTTCTGTACTTCTCCCAGAAGGTGTTATTGAAGACACTATGTTATTAATTTCCCTTATTTTTTCCCCTCATTTCATTATGGCTTTATAAAGTGTTTTTTAGTACTTTTGTCTTTTTGGATTTTCAAAGTATCCAAATCTAGGCATACCATTAATTTTTATGAATGATCCACAGGCATCTGCAGAGAAATTCTGTCGCTACCTTAAGAGTAAATAATGTGATTAGTCTGAAATTTATGCTGTCATTTTTAATTAAAGTAAGAGCAAGAGGGCCCTGAAAAATGTGCATTTTCTTCTTTAGATTCTAATCTTAGCTATGGGAATGCTTCCAAAGGAAAATGAAATGCTGTTAGTTAATTTCCTAATGTTGCCACTTAACGTAAGAAATGACAGTCAGTCTAAACAAAATATTTTAATGTGTTAATTCTAACCAAATGTAGTAATTCATGGTATTTAAACTTGGGAACATAGTTAAACCTCATTTTAGTAGAATCAAAGTATACCAGTGTTACATTGGGCTCCTCTTTCAGATAAATAGCCGTTGACTGGGCGGGGTGGGGGGTGAGGGTGGGAGGACCAGAAATCAACACAATTCTTTTCTGGCAGTTGACCAGTACTTTTCCAATGTATATCCACAGGCTCTTCATGGGGGAGAAGGCATCAGTGGTCAAATACATTGGGAAATGCTAGTTTACACTAAGGTTTCCTTACTGCAAAATTTTTTAGGGTCTCCATAGACTAACGTGGATTACGAATTTCTTAAAAAGGGAGATGGTTTCCCCAGTATTTGAGCATGAAGCCCATCATCGCAAACCATGTTTGAAGCACTAGTATGTTTCATGGAATACGCTTTGGGAAACACCATCGGGGAATAACAACCGCAGTTCTCCAAAGGCAGGTTCGCCTGACCCTGGGAAGCAACGTCCCCGGGCCAGCACAAACGCCCCATCACGAGGCCCAGTGAGGTCTTGGCAGAACCAAGGGAAACGGCTCCTCACCAGGAAGCTGGGGCAAACCAAACGCAGAGGCTACGCAGGCAGGTAGTGAAAAGAGAGCATTGGTGAGTGTTCTACAGATTTCAAAGGGTGCCCGTCCCTTAGGATCCAGGCAGAGAATGTCTCAGGTCAAACTGAGCTTTAGAGAGCAGAGGAAGAGCGACCTCGTCCCTTCTCCTTGGAGGTTCGGAACGACGCAGTTACGGTGCTCACTCCTCACCACTGTCCCCCCAGGCCTCCTGAGCACTCCTCACATTGGCAGGGGGCTCTGAGTCTCCCGCTCTCCCCGTAAGTCCCACTTGCACCCAAATGGCTTCGGTGCGCATATGGGTAACATATCCAACCTCTGGCCTCTCAGTGCCTGGCTCTCCTCATCTCCAGAAGTCACTTCCATTTATCCGTGTTGACCTCTAGAATCTGTACTCACCTGCAACAGTTCTACTCTGGTATCTTAAATCCAAACAGCCCATCTTCAGGCTACTTTTCTTAGCCTGTGGCTCTCACACCGCAGCACTTAGAAAATAGAGCGGTCGGAAGACCGTGAAGGCTCCATGAAGTCCATTAGGCCACTCTTGGTTCCATCTTGGGTATGGGAGTCCCTGACTCCACTCACTCTCCTTAACTTCTGTACCTCTTTTCCTTCTATTTCTCCCACCTGGCAAACCCCCAACTCCTGATCAACACGGCAGAACATATGTCGTGAAGCCACATGGAGTGGCACTACCACGTATTCATGCCATCCAACCCTTCCCAGGTCTTCGCCCTGGCCAACGGCTTTTCTAGACGTCCTGCTCCCATTTCTCTCCCATTGCTCAATTAGGCTAATTTAATCTTGCTACCTGTACACCTGACCTTACCACCTGTGAAAATACAGCTCTTGCCTGGGGCGCCTGGGTGGCTCAGTCGGTTAAACGTCCGACTTCGACTTCGGCTCAGGTCATGATCTCACAGACTGTGGATTCCACCCCCCCCCCCCCCCCGTTGGGCTTTGTGCTGACAGCTCGGAGCCTGAAGCCTGCTTTGGATTCTGTATCTCCCTCTCGCTGTCCCTCCCTGGCGCGCTCTCTCTCTCTCTCTCTCTCTCTCTCTCAAAACTAAACAGTAAAAAAACATTTTAATATAGCTCCTGCCTGCCACCCCTTCATCTGCCTCTCTCCAGATACACTGAACAACTAATTGTTCTCAGAAGACATCGTGGTCTGTTTTGCCACCGGGACTTTGGACATGCTGTTTCCTCTTCCTGGAACGCCTTTCTCCTGTGTGAGGTGAAGCTTACCTAGCCTTGCATCTCGACACTGCCTCTCACAGAAGGCTCTAAATACTCCCGGGCCAGCTTAGGTGTTCTCATAATCATGTGCATCACCTTCTGTCAAGATTTGCACCAAATCCAACCATGTCGACCCTTAAACTGCCAGCCAGACCTGCCTTGAAAGCAGGGGCCATTCTTAGCCACCCTTGGAGTGCTAACACACAGCACATCGTAGCCTAAGGCAGTCCTCAGGCCAGGTTTCATGAATGAGTGAGCAGAGCGCCATTAAATGATACTATTAAAGAAAGGAGTGAATCCAATCTAAAGTGATTTAGAAGAGCGTGTTGGACTTCAAAGGTGTATAATGTCTATTCCTCATGCTTCACGTAACTAACTTCTAACTAGCCTTCAAGATTCAAGTCAAATGTTAACTCCTCCAAAAAAAAGCTCTCCAGACCCCAGGGCCAGAGTCCCTGCCCCACCTCGGGCTACCACAGCTCCCTGCACTAACCTCACTCACTATAGTGTCATTAAAATACATGATGCATTTTCTATCTAAAAGGGTGAGTTTTCTGAGGGCAAAGAGTGTGCCTCACTTTTACATCTACATCCATATGTCAGAGGTCCCCAGGACCTCCCCTCAGGTTCAATGACAGGCTAGAAGGACTCGTAGGACTCGACCAATTGTGGCACTCACGGCAATAAGTTATTGCAACAAAAAGATCCAAGGCAAATCAGTAAAGGGTAAAAGCACCCGGGACAAAGTCCGGAGGAAACCAGATGCAAGCTTCCATGAGTCCTCTGCCAGCAAGGTCACACTGAACATGCTTAATTCCTACAGCGACCAGTTGTGAGTACTCAGGTGAAGTGTTGTCTACCAGGAAAGCTCAGTAGACCAAAGGCCCGAGGTTTTTCTGTGGGGATGGTCAGACAGGCACTGTGCCAAGCACCTATCAAAATTTCAGACTCCCTAGGGTACCTAGGCTCAGTCGTGACCTCCCAGTCATGAGATCGAGCCCCACATCAGGCTCCATGCTGAGCATGGGGCCTGTTTGGGATTCTCTCTCTGCCCCTCCCCAACTCACACTCCTCTCTCTCTCTCAAAATAAATAAACTTAAAAAAATTCAGACTCCTGGGGCGCCTGGGTGGCTCAGTCGGTTAAGCCTCCGACTTCAGCTCAGGTCACGATCTCGCGGTCTATGAGTTCAATCCCCGCATTGGGCTCTATGCTGACAGCTCAGAGCCTGGAGCCTGCTTCAGATTCTGTGTCTCCCTCTCTCTCTCTCTGTCCCCTCCCTGCCTGCACTCTGTCTCTCTCTCTCTCAAAAATAAATAAATGTCAAAAAAAATCAGACTCCCCAAATTCAGCATAAATAACATTGTACAAACCGTTTAGCCACAGTGAGCCCTCTTATCATCTAGGGAATGGCGGGAATCCTCCTGAAATTCAGATTCCCAGAGGCAGCCAGGAAGCAGCCTTCTAAGCAGGCCTTCCAAAGGACAGCAGTTAGGCCTGCTATGCTACCTCTCCTTGCCATAATCTAGAACACCTCGCAGTGAGCCTGGCCCGGAGGAGGCGTTCGGGGAATGTACGAAGGACGAACAAATGGCCGACATTTCAGCAGTCGATTTACCTTGGTAATCCCATGACTTTGCCCAGTCATCCCACGCCGTAAGCATCACTGTTCTCATTGCCAACGAGAGGCTGGCTGAGAGATTCAACACCGTGCCGGTAAAATGCCGAGACTGGGATTTGATCTTCCGGCTGCCTGATCCAGACCTCATGCCTTTTGTACTTTCCCACAGCTGCCGACCGGGGGGCGGGGGGGTGGGACTGCACGAGCACGGCGGGTGGAGGAGGGCAGCGGGAGCCGCGTGGCCGGACAGACACACACCCAGAGAGAATGCCAAACAAGTTCCCAGGAGGCACTCACGCGGTGTGTGATGTGGTGGTTGCTGGGCCCTCTTCTTCTGGTTTCCAGCCGCTCTCCTGAGGCGGTTACGCAGCAGGGAGATGGCTAAGTGACACCCTGCGTCACCGTGCAGAACGCAGGTGCGTGCTAGATGCACAGCCGTGCCCGTCAGGCTAAGTGGACAGAAGCCCACGAAAGGAGTCTGCCTGGGACCAGGCCCAGGGGTGGGGAGTTGGAATTAGCCAGAGCAGACCCCACTTCAGGAACATCCACTCATCTCTGCCAATTTCCTCACAAAAACAGTCTGATTGTCAACCCTCATATCCGCGGACAGAGCCAACTTTGATGCCCCAATGGCAGGCCAAACGCCATCCACTGAGTCACCAGATAAAATGGGATGCGTGTGCGCGTTTAGGAAAAACCTTTCAAAAGGTTGCCAGCTAGAGGGGGGGTACACAGTCCATCCAGCGCTGCGAAGCAACCTGTAATGTAGCCAGTTCTAGTTCAAGTTCTTTGCCTTGTATTCGGTGCCTGCTTTGGCCAGAGCACTAGCCCGGGCCCTTGGGAGGACAGAGATGAACACTTATAGTCACCGGCCTTAAAGACTATGTCACAGATAAGGGTTCAAAAGTGGAAGGTCCTCGGCTCTCTCCTCCCAAGATTGACCCTGGGGACTGTCCCTTCTTAATGCAAAGTCAGAAGGACCCACTGGAATCAATATCAACAATAATAACAATGGCAACCAGCACTGACTAAGCGCTTACTGGGTGCATCAGGCACTGTGTTAAGCACATTACATGCGTCGTTTCTTTTGTTCCCAACAGCCCTGTGAGGTAAGGAGTCCCGTTAGCCCCACCTTGTAGGGGAGCAAACTGAGGCCTAGAGGGGTCAAGTAGGTTTCTCAAGCCCAAACACCCAATAAGTCGCAAAGCTGGGATTCAAACCCACTTCAACTCGACGACAAAACCCAAGTCACTACCCACAACCCTCACAAGCCTTAGAAAAGCCAGTGTGGCGGTCGAGACGGCCAGCTGAAGAAGCAGGGCACTAAGGGCAAAACAGTCTGCTCACAGCAGGCCCACACTGGGCCCGAAGAGAAGGTCTGTGACCCACAGCCCACCATCCACTTTCACAAGAACACCTGCCTTCATACAGGGCCAAGTGCACAGGGGACTGAGGCCTCTACCAAAACTCACCTGATACGGTCACAGCTTGGAGACATACACTGCAGGGGAAACAATGGCACAGGTTGGGTAAGGATCCTGTCTCCCCAGGCCTCACGATGCTCTGGCTCGGGCTCCAATAATATGCATCCCTTCCACGGGGGACCAATTTCCAGGTTGCAAAGCACTCTCGAACGCACGACCTCATCTGATCCTCCCGACAACCTTCTGAGTGAGGCATGGTCCCCTCACTTCTGATTAGAGGAAGCTGAGCTTCATGGATGTCAAGTGACTTGCCCACATCAAGCTGGTATGAGGCAGAGAGTGGGCTCTGACCTAGGTCTTCTGATTCCAAATTTTGAGCTTATCCATATGAAATCGCTTTTGTTACTAATTAATACAGAGCTGTCACCATACGACCACCAAGTTAGGTAGAGATTTCCTGAGCACCTCACTGTCTGCAAAGAACTGTGAGAGACACCCGGGAAGCCCTGAAAATGGACATGAGCTATGAACCCATGTGTGCGTACAGAGACCCTTGAGAATGGTCAGATCGCTGAAACTACAATGAAATGTTAGGAGCGTTTCTAAAGAGCTTATTGAATACAATGTCAAATTCCTTACAGTCCCGATAAGTAGACTATACAAAGGAGGGTAGCCAATTAAAGGTACTAAGAGCATTCAAGCTTCCAGAATTGTACACCGGTGACTGAAAGTGGGAGAAATTGGTTGTTCTGCTTATCTGAAAATGATCTGTATGCACCTTGAACATCCCCATTATGGGTCCATGACAGAGTCGACCATTCATTTTCTCAACCAACACCCAAGTAGAACTACATGCCAGGCACCATACTGGTTGCTAGGCACAAAAGGCAAAATAAGGCACAATGTGGGAGAAATATGCAGAGCAGGATGAGGCGGGGGGATGTAGGTACTAGGAACAGCAGGTACAAAGGCACTGAGGCAACTGCGAGTGACCCATCCTTCATCCTTGAAACACGTGGCATCCACTGCATTCACATCTTCCTCATAGTCAACCTCCAAACCTCCGTTTCCAGCACGGGTCATGCACCTGAAATCCAGAAGTGTCCCTCCAATGAGCTACTCTTTTTCTCCCCTCTCAGGTTTTCACAGGTCACCCCAACTTAACCCCAATTCAAACTGGACCCACTCCCCACACCTCACTCACCGCTCTCTGTCTAGTGAGTGCTTCCAGTAAATGGCATCATCCAGTAGCTGCAATGAGAGACCCAGGAGTCTTACCCTCACCCCCCACATCCAACCCATCAGCAAGTCCTGAGGTCAGCTCTGCGCTCTCTCGCTCTCTCTCAGACCTGCCCGTATGCACCACTCTATCCCCAGGGGCCCCATTCAGGACCAGAACACCTTGGCTTTCTCCCAGTCTCCTGCAGCAGCTTCCTCACGGGTCTCCCCACTTCCATCCTTCCCCTTATACAAATCAGTTTTGTACTAAAGTCATTCTACCCTAGCCTCTTACCTACCCAAACCCCTGCTCCAAGTGGCCATCCCCTTCCCTCCATGACAGGGAGGCCAGGGTGGCAATCAGACTGACCTTGTCAAGTGAACACGCACCTTTTGTCATTCCTCTGATGGCTTTCCTCTCACCGAGAGGGGAAAGCTGAACTCCTTACTCCAGCCAACAAGACTTTCCACCATCTGGGTCCCTACTGTCTTGGGGATTTCAACCCCCACCGCTCTGCCTGGCTCAGTCCATTCCAGCCACACCGGACTTGACATGGGGCCTTGAACACCCCCATTATCTTCCCTCCTTAGGCCCTGTTTCCCTTGCTCCTGTCCGCCTAGAACATTCTGTTCCCTCATGCCTCTACCCTCCCTTCAGGTCTTTGCAGAAACGCCGCTTTCTACTCGACGTCCTTCATCACCACTCTATGTAAATCGGCACCCTTTCCCCCACCGCACACTTCCGGGCCACAACTGCTCTTCTATATGTACTTGTGGCTTTTTTTTTTTTTTTTTTTTTTACTATCCCCACCACCACCCCTAACACACGCATGTAAATCGCACACAAGCAGGGACTTTCTAGTTCTGTTTTTTTCCCCTGACTTCTGCCCAGAACCCAGGATAAAAACTGTAATGTAGTAAATGCTCATGAATCATCTGTGGAATGAATAGTAACTATTGACCTTTCCAAAAGGTAAATGCAAATCGGATCATGTGACCTCAGGCCGAAACTCCTTTCCCCAATGTCACGGAAAAAGGTGCAAAGCCAGCATCACTTCGGGCCACCCTCCCTTCCCTCTCCTATCCCAGCCCCTGCTGGACCTCCTCTCTCTACCATGCTGCTGTTTCTTCCACTGACAGGCCTTCCCATCTGCTGACCGTCCCCCTGCAATGCTCTCCCGTCTTCTCACCAGAAATGAACCCCACCACATCCTTCCCAACCCAGCTGAAAAGTCACTTTCCTGGCGAAGCCTTCTCGGAATCCCTAGACCGGGCGGCTCTCTCAATCTTGTGAATCTTCTCTGCCGCCTTTCCCCACTTCTCTCATTAATGTGTTTTTCTTTAGCTCTTTGATGTTCCGTGTCCCCTAAGAAACCAGGAAAATGGAGACCGCACCTATCTTATTCAGTATTCTGGTGCCTCACGGGTACGTAGTAGGTGTTTAGGAAACATCTGTGAACGGACAGCAAAAAGCATGTGCCTGACAATGCAACTCCAACCGTATTCGCTTCTGTAGATGTGAGGTCCTGGGTTCAACGTGCCCTGAGATCGACACGGTGATTAGTCTGAGAACCAAAACCAAGAGGTCTCTGGAGCTCAGGCCAACCTGAGACTTCGTAGGGCCCAGGCCCTCAAGACACCGGGTCTGCTGAAGAGCACACGGGCTAAGCGAGATCACCACATTCCTTCTGTGACATCTACATGGGTGCCATAAACGTCTGTTCTTCACAAGCACCTCTGTCACCTGCATATGAAGACAGATAGTACCCAAGACAGAGTTATGATAAATGTGCTTCACCACATTTTTTTTTTTTGTGGAAGCCGCAAGCAATGACGGAGAGGTTTACTGACAATATTTTAGTTGCCGTGTGCATGCGAAAATAGCACAGATAATCAGCTATAGGTTCTCTAGATAAAACTGACAGTGAGCAGAAAGGGAAAGATAAAAACACCACCACGTAGTAGCATCGTAAATGGAACTGCACACAATAAAAATAGACAAGGTGTAAACTTCTAGAGAATAACCAAGTAGGCTCTCCAAGAAAACTTTCATTACGTGCACAGTTCTTCAAAATCTGCCACTAAATACTATGCCTCTCCAATTCTTAATGGTTTGGGGGAAAGAAGTGATTTTTTGGCTTTTAGGGATCAGGCCATGTGTACGAAAGAGGTCTTGGCACATGGTGGGACCACTCTGAGCCTTGATTTCCTCTTCATGTCTACAAAGGACTTGGAATAATACCACCTTCTTAGGTTTGCTGATAATTAAATGCAGTAATCTGTGAAAAGAACAGAAGAAGCCCCTCATCAAAACATGAGTCATTTTCCTCATGGTGCTGGTGGTTACCATCATCTACACAGAACGAAAAGCTAGAGGCTAAAGGGATATTGACAAGTAGAGGTCCTCATACGCTTCCTCCAATGGAAAGAAAAATGAGCATTTGGAGAGCAATCTGAGGCCATTCAAAATAAAACTGTTACAACCACACTCTCGCAAATATAGGGCTCGGCAATGCAAACACTACCTTCCCCCTAAGTCTGATATGCCAGATGAACAATACAAGGAACCAGGAGATTAAAAGGCCGATGGGGGGCTTCTTGCCTCTGAGATCCATGGTATGAAGATTCTGATAGGGGAGCCAGGGTCGCTAAGTCCATTTATGTCCGGCTATTTATCTGGTAGCCTGGGCTGTGGATTCCACATTACTCATGCCCAACTAATAGGCCTACCCGTTCGGGAGAGCTGTCACAGTCCAGCCAGAAACCGTGGGGACAAGAGGCTGCTTCCCTCTTAACCACTGCCTGAGGCCCTCCCCTCTGGGGGGCCATTTCACCTCCACATCTGGAGGTGCTCCTTCTTTTGCGCCCCAGACTCTTGCAGTCTTCCCCTGTCTCTAGGCTGCCCGAGGCATCCTTCTAAAACCAAGACAGAGCCTGTCACTGCTCTGCTCGAAAGATCTTCAACATATCTGCACCATGTAGGTTAAAAAAAAAAAATCCACAAATCTTAGCATAGCATTCAAAGCCCTCTATAGCAACAATCCTTACATGTTCTGATCTCAGAATCTTGAAAAGAATTGAGAGGCTGCACGGGGGAAAAGGACAATTTCTTGAAACCAATAATAACTGAGGAGCCCAGAGGGTTGTTCTTCATGGAGGTTATATCTGTCCACATTTATCATAGGAGAAATTAAAACTGAGGGGCGCCTGGCTGGCTCAGTCAGAAGAGCATGCGACTCTTGATCTCAGGGTCGTGAGTTCCAGTCCCATGTTGGGTGTAGAGATAGCTTAACTGAATAAATAAGTTAAAACCAAAAAAAGAAAAGAAATTATGGGGCGCCTAGGTGGCTCGGTCGGTTAAGCGTCCGACTTTTGGTTTCAACTCAGGTCATGATCTCATCGTTCGTGGGTTTGAGCCCCATGTTGGGCTCTACTCTGGTAGCATGGAGCCTGCTTGGGACTCTGTCTCTCCACCTCTCTCTGTCCCTCCCCCACTCGTGCTGTCTCTGTCTCTCTCTCAAAATAAATACGTAAATAAACAAACACATTTTTTAAACTTAAGAAAGAAATTACATCTGAAAGCTTGTAAAATATTCAGGTATTGATGCGTTTAAAGTCAGCCATTATAAACCAACTAACCACATGTTAATGGAAATAATAAAATTACATGGTAACATAAAGTCCAATTTTTATTAAAAAGAATCACACGTCACTGACAATAACCATGTTTTTCAAATCAACCAAAAAACGTAGGCAAGTGTAGCAATGATCTGTAATTTTGCAAATCTCTGTAACGTATGGTGTAATAGAGGGCAGCTGAATTTGCCTACCTGCTTCCGCATTCCCATTTGTCGGGACAGGTTGTTATAGCCGAGGCGTGGCATGGCACAGACGCCTTACACAGGTATGTGATTAGAAAAGGCAGGACCTCACAGACTCCCTCACTATCTTGACTGCGGGGATGCTTTCACGGTGTACACATACATCGAAACTTAGCAAACTGCACCTTTGAGATACATCCTGTTTGTTTCATGTCAATTACACTTTATTTTCATAAAGCTGTTAAAAACAGGAAAAAAGAAAAAAATACCGGTGCATCACAGCGTCAACCTCCCTTTCTTCCTCCTCTCCCTCCACTCTCTGCAAGGCCACCCAACCTATACCCCAGCGGTGCAGTACTAGCACCCAGCCAGCCCGGGCCCTCTCTTCCTACCCCTTCCTCGGCCTAAAAGGCTTTCCCCACCGATGTCTCCATTCCGGGCCTCCCTCCCTTCTCCCACTAGAGAGAAGTCCTCAAAATCCACATCAGATGGTGCGAGCCTAAGAAACCTTCCTAGATCAACACCCTCTCAAAGGAAAACTAAGCTATTGTCTCCATTTTTGTGGGTGAGAAAGGAGTTGGGTGAGAGCAGCCAGTGGAGGGGGCACATCTCCATCTAGATTTCCTCAGACTGGCTCGTCTCCTGTTAATCTTTGAATCAAGAAGAGACACCAAAAAAAGGGGGGGGACATCAAGGGAGCCTATAAGCAAATGAATCCAGCCCAGGACTAACAGCCTAATGTCATGACTGCATATACACACCCAGGGAGCTTCCTGGGGGCCAGGGCCACCCTCGGCTACCTACAACCCTCCAAGCGCCTGGCCGGTCGCAGGCGCTCAGAAAATATCTGTGTTGCAGGTGAAGTAGAAGGTCCTCAATCAGACTCAGCTTCTTTGTCTACAAAAGGCACTGAGGATCCGCCTACAAGGGTTATCCTGAGTCCTTATGTACAGAGTATATTAGTTGCCCAGGGCTGATGTAACAAAACACCACAAGCGCGAGAAACTTATTCCCCCTTCCACCAGAAGTCTGAGATCAAGGCGCCAGAGGGGCCTTGCCTCCTCCAAAGGCACTTCCAGCTTCTTTCAGCTTCTGGCGGTTGCCAGCACTCGGTAGGGTCCCTTGCCCTGTAGCCACAGAACGCCAGTGTCTGTGCCCATCTTCACGTGGCCCTGTACATCTCTGTGCCTCTCCGATCATTTTCCTGCCAAAGACACCTGTCACTGAACATAGGGCCCACCCTAATTCTGTATGACCTTCATCTTAACTCAATTACATCTACAAGGATTCTATTTCTATAGAAAGTCCCATTCTGAGGTCCTGATTAGACAGGCATCTCAGCGAGAATATACAGAGCACATGTGGAAGTGCCAAGCACACAGTAGGTCCCCAGCTCTTGTGAACATCCTCCTGTCCATCTGCAAATGCAGACGAGTAGCCAAGTGCTCCCTTCACAGGAGGATGCCCTGGGCTTCCAGAAGGCTTTCTACTTATACACTTACTTGAGAAATGCGAGCGGCTGGCGGAAACGAAAACAACGGTGCATGATAACCGTTTTCCTTCTCGGCTCCTACCTCCCTACCACAACTGCTCTGGCTCCCCATTTCCCTTTCCCTCACCCCCCCACCCCCCCATCGCCCATCAGTCTTAACCAGAATACACACCTGCCTATTCAAAGGCTATCCAGGAATCACCTCCTTATACTTAGGGACGATAATTTAATGCTAGAATTTCGCAGCCAGAAGGATAGAATTTCCCAGTGAGAGAATATGTTTGGTGTGTGCAGCCTACATAATAAATCCTAAAGGCCATCTATTTTTCAAATGAATAACAGGGGGAAAAAATGACTCTGAATACAGTTACCCTCAAAATGCCTTCCCAAATCAGCTCTGGTCCGGAATGCTTCCCCGTAAACGGGCTCTCTGATGTCAGTGGCCACTGGTTACAACAAAGCACGAAGTACTACAGTAAAGCACCACAAAGCCCACTGAAGAACAGAAACAAATGAATATGACACGTCCATCTTTACCACTGAAAGGCCAAGGAAAGTTCAACAACACCCAACTTGGGGGACCCGTGATTGAGCTGTTGGCAGTCACGAGCATGTGCCTGGTGGCAGTTTGGCCGTCAGTGCACAAAAGGGCTTGCCAGCCCCCAGACGCATGGATGCCTACAAAGTATTCTGACATTCGCGGGGACAGGTTCCGTAGGGTCCTGACGCCCTCGCCCGGAACAGAAGAATCTGTCAGACCATGAGGTAGCGGGCGTCAAGTCCTGCTATGATTCCCTTTTGTCCACCTTTAGTACAATTTTGAGTAACTCAAAATAGCGTTACTTCTCAAAGGCAACCTGGACTTCATCTCCTGCAATGTTCAAATGGCCTTGACCTTTTCAGCTGTCAGTCTCGGTGATTTGGCAGTGTATTTGCAAAACCCTATTACTTCCCTTGAGGATTCTTTTTCTCTCTCTGTTTTTCTTCCTTTCTTTACTCTTCCTCTATTCCTTCAGAGTGTGTTCACTGCCTTCTTCAAACTGTGATGCTTAATCTATCATTGCTTTGCACCATTTCAGAGGTTTTCCATTTCAAGACCTATCTATGTAATATACACGTTGTAACACATGAGATTAAAGGTTTGAAAATTAAACTAGAAACCTGGAATGGACATCCAGAGGGACCATGCACTGCGTTACACTGAGAAGACTTTGTTAGACACAGGGTCGATACACAAGGACTCGATCTTTACAAATGCTGAAAATTTAAAGCACTCACACTTAAAGGGCCTACGGACATTAAACCTTATTATGTTCAGTCAAAGAAAAGTGTGTTTAAGTCGAAGATGTCCTTAGAATAGCTAAGTCTCTGGGTCATAATCCCCATGCAAGCGATTACATTGTCCCAACCAAATGTTAATTAGCACTTCCTAAAAACACCATCATCAGAGAATGCTACTTGCTAGGATCACTTGAGCAGGTACATATCACCACCTACAAAACAATCGAGCTCTCCCAGGGGTTACCTTTTTTAGGGACTGGAAATTCGTAGCCCCTGATTCAAAGCTTAACTCTCTCAAAAGTAGTGCTGAACGGCCCGCTGAGACAAACTTCTTCATGTGTCCACTTTTGATAAACTCTTCTGAGAAGACATTACACCAATCACCTGTTTATCCAGCACAAACCTTACTTACGCGTTTCGCCAATCCAGAACTCGGGACAGCTCCTCACCCAGCACTTCCTTCCTCTTACTTTATACCAAGTTCTTTCAGGATCAGCTACTGATGGCGATGAGAACATCTGAGACCCAACAAATGTCGGGGAGGAGAAAGACTGCTCCGGTAGGCCACTAACAACAACTCAAAGTGCCAGTTACTGGCCTGCTAGCGAAGGAGATGAAAACAAAATTGCAACTCTGAAACCTCAGCCCGAGAACCGAGTGGTCTCAGACCATTCGGTGGACTAACTGTTCCTCATTCCTCAAGAACAGACTGCTCTGGGGAAGATTTTAAGCCCCTAGTAAAAGGTAAGTTACACTCAGCAGTATTTGCGTCAAGTAGTGACCTAGTACATTTTAGAAAGGTATGCATGCACTCAAGCTTCCCACGTTAAAACGACTTTGGTATCTAAAGGGCAAACAGTCAAGCTCTGCTATCCACAGTGACTTCCTCCCTTGGGCTCAGGGACATGAGGTGGTGTGGAAGAGAAGCCTTTCTCTGGAGGTGGTGGCAGGGGATTCTTATCAAACAGTGCATCCTCTGGTTTCCCGATGGATCGAGCCCTCATCTGCCCGTGAAGGAGACCGAGTCCCCATGTTTCAGTGCCCTACCTGTGCAACGTTCCCAGAGCAATGGTTCGTGCCCTGAGTCTTTTCTGATCTTCTGCCATATGTCCTTTTAATATCCAGCTTTCCTGGACCCTCAATGTTAGGGAATTAAGACTCCTAAGAGGGGAGGAGCCTGAGTGCCTTAGTAGGTTAAGTGTCCAGCTCTTGATCTTGGCTCAGGTCATGACCTCATGGCTTGCGAGATCAAGCCCCGTATCGGGTTCTCTGCTGACAGTGTGGAGCCTACTTGGGATTCTCTCTCTCCCCCTTTCTCTCTCTGCCCCTCCCCTGGCTCTTTCGCATGTGCAATCTCTCTCTCTCTCTCTCTCTCTCTCTTAAAATAAATAAACTTTAAAAAAAAACGGGGGCCCCTGGGGGGCTCAGTCGGTGGAGCATCTGACTTCAGCTCAGGTCATGATCTCACGGTTCATGGGTTTGAGCCTCACGTCGGGCTCTGTGCTGACAGCTAGCTCAGAGCCTGGAGCCTGTTTCAGATTCTGTGTCTCCCTCTCTCTCTGACCCTCCCCTGCTCACGATGTCTCTCAAAAATAAAATAAAAACATTAAAAAAATTAAAAAAAAAAAAAAAAAAAACGACTCCTGGGGCACCTGGGTGGCTCACTCAGTTGGGTGTCCATCTTCAGCTCAGGTCATGATCTCATAATACATGAGTTTCAGCCCCGTGTCAGGCTCTGGGCTGGCACTGTGGATCCTAGAGCCTGCTTTGGATTCTGTGTCTCCCTCTCTCTCTTCTTCTCCCCTGCTTGCACTCTGTTCTCTCTCTCTCAAAAATAAATAAACACTAAAAATTAAAAAAAAAAAAAAAGGAGCTCCTAAGAGGATAGAGTCAGATAAACCACGTAGCTTCTTGGAGGCCACAAAGGCTTCGAGAGGATGAAAATTGTTTCCTGGAGAGGGAAGCAAACAAACCTTACATATTATAATGGTTTGTGGACCTCCAAACCTCACTCTGCTTACAATTTCTCCTGCTTGGTTTTCCTGGCTACCATAGGAGCAGCATTGACAATGAATTTACGGATGATACAAAACACATATACAAGATCAGTGCTACAAAACCATAATCAATATACAGCTGTGATTGGACGACTTTCCTTGGATTGAGTGTTCATCCTAGAAATTATGTACCAAGTGGTCATGTGTGTCTGCCTATTAGCTGCCATTGGCTGCCTTGGGAATATTATTTACATTTGGTCCTCAATGTATATTTTATGACACTATTTAATTCTAAAAATATCATTCAACCATCATTACATTATGTCAAATGCAAAGAAACTGTAGGCAAGGTCTGAATAAATATCTTGCAGCTAATTAAATTAGAAGTTATTTGCCCAGGTCAAGCAATAGTTAAAAGGGCACTAAAAGTATTTGTAAGAAGTTACTTTGTTTTTTTTTTTTTCTATTTGTTTCCTTTCACTAGAAAAACAACTGTTTTGAATTTTTAAAATTTGACCACATTGCTATTATTATTACGTAGTTCTATAAATTGGAAATCTGCATATGCAATCTAAGCCATTGTAATTTTAAGTAAATAAAAATTACTCTGGAAGTACAAATAAACAAATAAGTTTATTGTTAGCAGCTTTATAAAAACGATTTTTAATGTTTATTTATTTTGAGAGACAGAGAGAGATAGAACGAGTGGGGAGGAGCAGAGAGAGAGGGAGATACAGAATCCGAAGCAGGCTCCAGGCTCTGAACTGTCAGCACAGAGCCCGACACAGGGCTCGAACCCATGGACTGCGAGATCATGACCTGAGCCGAAGTCAGTCACCTAACCGACTGAGCCACCCAGGCGCCCCTGTTAACAGTTTTTCTAATTTTAAACTTGACTTTTATCTTTAAAATGTTATTCTTGGGGCACCTTGGTGGCTCAGTCGGTTAAAAGCATCTGACTCTTCATTTCGGCTCAGGTCCTGATCTCACGAGCCTTGGCAATCGAGCACCACGTCTGGCTCTGCGTGGATAGTGAGGAGCCTGCTTGGGATTCTCTCTCCCTCCCTCTCTCTCTCTCTGCCCCTCCCTCCCCGAATGCACATGCTTTGTCTGTCTCAAAGGAAATAAAAATAAACTTTAAAAAAACAAAATAAAATGTCATTCTCAATCCTGCATGTTATAAAAATGTAAGAAAGCCTTATTCTTTTTATGCACGAAGCACAGATATGCATATAATACCTAAACAGAAATACAGCATATCTCTGGTATTAAATCTTCGCAGGGGGTTTTAGGGGAAAAGTGGCTAAAAGGGCACTTTAGGGGAGCAGTAAGTGGTTGCAAAGGCGATGAACTAATCTCCATTGACTTAAGAGCTGAGAGATGAGGGGGCGCTCTGTGTACTTGAATGTGAAGAATTCCCTGGAGATGGAAAGTACATAGGCTCAGATCAGCAGGCAAAAAGGAAACCATAGCTCAACTCCTGTGCAGGGAGGTGAAAGTAGACCCAGAGAAACTCCAAGCTCAGAGTGAACTACTGCAAAAAGATAGAAGAGGCCCTGGGGCAATTAGCAAGGCAATTAAGTTAAAAAAACAAGGCCAATGTGTACTCAGCTTTAAGTGCTCCTGTGTGGGCTAGCAGAAGGGTACACACACACACACACACACACACACACACATGCACGCACGCCCACACACAGAGAACAACCACAGGCTGAAACCTGTGCACTACCCCCTAAAGGGCCTATGGCGCTCATCCTCATTTGGGGGTTGGAGTCCCCGTCCGGAATGCTTACTTCCACGTACAGACTCCCCTGAAAAGTCTTCCCAGTGCCTCAGGGGAAAAAAAAATCCCTGGAAAAAAGTCTACAAGCTGTTCGTGATGCGCCCCTCCCCCACACCCTGTGCTTCACCCAAACTGAATTCCACTCAGTTCTTCCAACAGATGCTTTTTTTTAATATATAATGTTTATTTACTTATTTTAAGAGAGAGTGAAAAGGGCAGAGAGAGAGGGAGACACAGAACCTGAAGCAGGTCCCAGGCTCTGAGCCATCAGCACAGAGCCCGACGAGGGGCTTGAACCCACGAACTGTGAGATCACGACCTGAGCCGAAGTCAGACGCTTAACCAACTGAGCCACCCAGGCGCCCCCAACAGGTGCTCTTGATAGTCGCCTCCAAGCCGTCAAGTACACGTTCCCTTGGTTGGGACACTCCTGGACGTCCAAGCCTTCTCGGCTCCCCCCTCCACTGTTGAACTGGGTGGCCCTTCAGGTCCTTCTCCTCTGACGGCCCCTCAGATGAATGAGCGGACGGTTGAGTCTAGCACCGTTTCAGCCCTCATCCGACTGAGTTGTGTGCGGGCAGGGACAGTACTGGCTCTTTTCTCAGGGAACCCTCGGGGCCTAGCTCAGGTGAGGAGCTCAATAAAAATACTGCCGCGTGGAGCTGAAATGGGTAGAAGAGCGGCGTGGGAGCCTGGCGAGGCTTCGGACTCTCAATTCCCCCCTGGCCAGCAGACGGTCAACAACTCCAACTGATGGCAGGGCCACGCGTGGCGTCCACTTCCCCGGCTATTTCCGGTTTTACCGGAATCCGCCTCAGCGCGCCGTTGCCACACGAAGGCTGTCAACCACAACTGTGAACATGTGTATCAAGACGTAAGGCAAAAAACCCAAAACACTGACACCTGACCTGGGAGTTGGAGAACCCAAGGGGTTTGGTGCTGGCTCTACCCCTTACCAGATTTCTCATCTTAACCAAAGACTCTCCTCCTATTAGGCCTCAGCTGGCAAAACCAAAGGAACTGACCGCATCATGTAGTTTCTCCCCCCTTCTCTGGCAGGCTACGACGTTTCCCTCTAATTTACAAAGCCCATTATTCCTGTACCATGAGCTTGTTGGGGTTGAGGGGGGCTTTCCTCTTTTTAAATCTAAGAAATAGGGAACATGTGGGTCAAAAGGTGTCCCCAAAAAACATATTTAAGCCCTAACCCCCATGCTTCACACAGAAATGTTTGTGACATCCCCAAATTAATCTGTTGAAGCTCCAATCCCCAATGTGATGGTATCTGGAGGCAATCAGGATGGGGTGTGGAGTCCCCGTGATGGCGGTGGTGTCCCTACAAGGGGACAAAGAAACCCGAGTTCACCCCCTCTCCACCATGTGAGGATACAGTGAGAAGACGGCCATCGACGAACTAGAAAGAGGGCCCTTATCAAGAACCTGACCATGATGGTGCCCTGATCTCGGACTTCCAGCCTCCAGAACTATGAGAAATAAAGGTTATTTAAGCCACCCGCTATACGGTATTCTGTCACAGCAGCCCCATCCATGACACCTCAGTACCTGTGAATATGATCTTACGTGGAGACCGTCTTTGCAGATATAATCAAGGTAAGATGAGTTCGTGGTGGATTAAGGTGGACCCTAATCCAATGACTGCTATCCTTCTAAGAAGACAGAAATTTGGACACAGAGGAAAAGGAGACACGCACACATATCCGGGAGAGAAGGCTGTGGGAAGATGGGAGCCAAGACTGGAAGGCTAAGGACCGCCAACGATGCCAGCGGCCAGAAGAGAATCCCCCCTTAGAGCCCTCGGAGGGAGCACGGCCCTGCTGACGCCTTGAATTCCACCATGTTCGCTTCCAGAACCGTGAGAATGAATTTCTGCTGTTGCCAGCTACCCAGTCTGTGGAACTTTGTTAGCAAATCTGGGAACCTACCACGGGCGCCATCTTGAGGGAAAAAAAACAAACAGATACAGGGAAGGTCTTCCCATTTTACCTACCACCTACCACCCCTTGACTGACCCCGGCTGGCATGTCCTTGGGTCCTGACAGTAACAGGACATCCTAGGACAGCTGTCTCGGCTAGACAGCAAGGGAGCACATATGCAGGCGTGCACGAGGGGGCTCAAAATCGCCCTACTTAGGAGTCCCCGTGAGCTTTTCTTTCTGGAACATTCTGTGCCGCTCACAAAGCACACGGTCACTCACCGTTGTGAGAGCAGCAACAAAGCAACGTCTGTGCTGACCCTGAATCGGCACCAGAGAGGTATCCGGGACAACACATCCATTGTCTCAGGAAAGGCTTGGCTGAATCTATGACACGACCATGGAAAGAAACCATTATGAACCAGGGCCCCCCTGCATTTACTGCCTGAGAGGAGAGCGCCCGGACAATCAGCACTCATCGGTTAGAGAGGCCCCCAGCATCCAGACGTGGCCTAAAGGACAATAGGCCCTGAGCGACAATAAAAACAACACCGAGTCCCGCTTATTTTCATGACGCGAAAGCTCTATGAGACAAAGCGTAGGGACTGCAATGGCAGAAACAATGTGGTGACTACAGTCAGGAGCCCTGGATCCCACCCCAGCTCTGTGTTGAGTCAAGGACGTGACAGCAGCTGTCCTTTTAGCGTCTTCTGAATCGGGAGACAGGAACCAGAAACGGCCAGAATGCACTGGGCAGTTCTTTTCACTCACATGCGAGCGGTGACAAAGCTTAACACATATAGCACGCGTGTCGTACCAGGCACTGTGCTAAGCACCTTTTGGGAATATCTCCCTTTCAGCCTCACAACTGCCTTGGGCCCATTTTGCAGACAGTAAAGTGGAGGCTCCAAGATGTTCAGCAGTTGGTCCAGGACCGTCACACATCACATGGCTCGTGTGTTCTGGATGGAGAATCTCAAACCAAGCAGTCGGATTCCTTCACCTGCCATCACGGGTGCACATAAGCACACAGCACATAAGCACATGAACTCCAGGAGCGCACATACAGAACACGTGAACCATTCAGAGCTAATACTAGCTGGAAATAGCATCAGAGACATTCATGTTGTGCCCCCCCCACCATCCTCAGGGCCCAGGACTCCCAGGTTGGGGGTCTGCCGGAGATACGTGGACGCCTGGTCCCACTCTCTGTCCCCATGGAGGTCCCGGCCAGGTCAGCGCTGGCCAAGTAGCTAACGAGAAGACAAGGCCCTCAGCTCCCACCTCAGGCAAAGAAATCCCCCAGCACTCAGAGGGCAGGAGGGACAGAGACATGACTACCTTCAGGAGACTAGAGCTAAGTGTGGCCTCCCTGCCTCTCCTTCCCGGGGTAAGGACTGGTGAGGCCCTGGATACAGAAAGACATGCCGACACACGCAAAGGCTCTCTGACCACCACGCCGGAACTTGGGCCCAGAGGCACATTCGCCCTGGAGATGCAGACGCCTAGCAGATAACAGGTGGGGAGAGATGAGCGGGGCAAAGGCTTGCCGGAGACATCTATTTTCTCTTCCCTGCTTAGCGTGAGCTCCCAAGGAATGCTGGCCCCGATACAAACAGTCTTCTAGAACTTGTTCTCTTCACACTTCAGAAAGTGCCGGGGATGATGATTGAGGGACTTCCCCCTGTTAATGACCACCTCCTTGTAACAGCTGCGAGGCCAAGGTTACGCAAGCCGCAGCTAGGGGCTATTGGTCACGGTGAGCCCTGGGCAGCTAAGACCTCTCTGACAAGAGCAACGAAATCTCCTGAAGCTGGGCTCCAGCGATCTGCCATGCTGGGTGGTAAGGGGCAGCTTTCCCATTCCTGCCATCGGTGACCCATGCACTGGGTGGGCAGTGACCGACCTTTCTGCTAAGCTGCAGACCCAAGAAGCTAACTGCCTACCTAGTATCTCCCACCGGCAGGGGGACGTCTACATTTTGGGAGGCCTAAAGCTTCCACAATTGGAGAGTCTTTTGAGAAAGAGAGTAGAAAATTATGACTATAAAATTTGCCACGTGGCCCTGTAAGGGGCCAAGCAGGTACAGGGCCCTGAGGCTGAGACTTCTTTAAATTCACGATAAATCCACCTCTGCCCACCGGTACATTTTTTTTTAATATTTTTATTTATTTCTAGGAGAGAGAGAGAGACAGCGTGAGCAGGGGAGGGTCAGAGAGAGGGAGACACAGACTCTGAAACAGGCTCCAGGCTCTGAGCTGGCAGTCAGCACAGAGCCCGATGCGGGGCTCGAACCCATGAACCGCGAGATCATGACCTAAGCGAAAGTCGGATGCTTAACCGACTAAGCCACCCAGGCGCCCTGCACCAGTACTTTCAGGGTCACGGGGGGAACACTGAACTCACCATTCGCCCACTCCTTTCACGCTCTGTGGGGGGTCTGACTCTAAGGTGGCTGCCCCTTGAGTGTGGGTGACACCTATGACTTGCTTTGAACCAAAAGGACATCGCCAAGGGGACGGGACGCTCATGATAACATGTACACGATTACACCGCACTGGAATGCGCACCCCTCCTGCTAAGAGGCTCTCTCCCTTGCGGGCTTTGAGGAAGCAAGTAACCATGTTGGGAAGGCCCATGTGACAAAGAAATGATGTGGTCTCTGGCCATCGGCCAGCAGGAAACTGAGGCTCTCAGCCCGACAACCCACAGGCCTAAGTAAGTGGCTCTCAAACTTCAGTATACACAGGAATAGTCACGGAGCTCATGGGAAATCAGAGCCTCCTTCCCACCCCCCCACCCCCACCCTGCAGGGCCTCTTACTCGCCAATGCTAGTCGGGGAGTGGGGGACATGAGACTCTGAGTCAGTTTCTACAAAACAGAGATTCTGATGCTACGCGTGGCCAAACAACGGATCCTACTTCCTGTTCATTTTCCTGCCCAGAGTCTTTCTCATCCATCACCTCTTCTCCATTCTTATTGCCACCTGCTTACTGTATCTCTCCTCTTCGTGCACTAATGGAATATTCTCGTACCTACCCTTTCTCCCTGCTTCAAATCCCTCTATCTCTCTCATCTATTTTCCATAGTACCCCAAAATGATCATCCTTAAAGTGAAACAAGATCATGCCAATGCCTTTCTTCAAAAACCTTCACTGACAACTCAAAGATTAACAAAGTCATTCGTCACATCCCTCGTATACATAATGATAAACTTCTAAAACATCCAACAATGAGAGAACAATCAGATAAAATGTAATACACTCGTATGATTGAACAGTATGTGTTATACGCAGATCGCAGTATCCTCCACGACCAGAGACCACCGGGGAGACCGAGTCACGCATGCAAAGGCAAAGGGCTTTATTACAGGCTCGAGCTCGGGCTCCCAGACCTCACCAATGCAGTGGATCCGTGCTGAGAGCCTCGAACACAGGCAGAGTAGGGTTTTTATGGGGTTTGTGATGGGGGAGTTACAGAAGTTGTGGCATGGAAACAGTGATCCAATCATAATTATACAATATCATTGACAGCGGGTTTAACCATACATGTCATCCAGAGTATCTGTTACTTTTGGCGAGACCCAATTACAGCATTTAGAGTACCTTTAAATTCAGCCAATTACAGAGCGAGCCTAGGGTCTTGTTCGGCGCCTAACGGGTTAACTTTAACACTGGGCAGCTAAGATTTATCTATAGTTGCTGGCCTTTCTTGATTGGGCGTTGCCAAGGTAGTGTGGTGGAGTGAAGTGGTGGGCAGTTTCTTCGGCCTTGGGCAGTGTGTAGCTGCCTGATAGTTTCAGGGAAACTGAAACTTAGGCCTTCTAGTTTAGAGGGGAAACTTAAAGCCTATTATGGAGTCAGTCTGGTTTAGACTTGTGTCCTTACATATGCAGTCATGACAAATGATGTTCCAAGAATGTTTTAATCACATCCAAAACCGTTCACAACATGATAGGTGAAAAACTGTAAGAAGTATAACTGTAAACACGCATGCTCCCCACTGAACAGAATCAACGCTGGAGAGAAATTCACCAAAAGTTTCAGTGGTTTTCCCTCAGGGGAATGATGCTGAATTCTTTGTATGTTTTGTATATTTCCCAGGTTTCTTACAATGATTGTGTGATTTTAAAAAAACACAACAAAATCATCTGTAAATCATGTCTAGGCCCCCCCTTGACGTCAGGTATATGTTGCCAAATCTAACAGCCAAGGCCACCTAGGACCCCTGCTACTTTATTCAGCCCGATCTTCAAATACATCTTCCTTTGCCACCCCTCCACCTTTAGGTCTCTTACTCTACTTCCATCAGTCATGTCAAAAGCTGCCTCCTCCAGGAAGTGCTTCTCTGACCCCTTCCTGATCAATGGCCCCCTCCTTCCCTCTCCTATAGCAAGTCCATTCCTACCCTACTGGCTCATGCATCAGGCACTCAGTAGCTTCTACTTTCAATCACACAGCAGTTACGTGCCTCTCTCCCCTGTAGAAAGCAAGTACCGGGAAGACCTAGGGCAGGTATGAATCAACACTCATTGCCTCACGTGACCCAAAGGCTTGGACATCACACTTGATAAAAGGAACGTGGAAATGAGATGAAACTTACAGGGTATTTACAGCAAGTAAATCATTATGTCTTTTGGAAACTGGGGAGTATGGTTTGGACCCAATGGGGCATCCACTCCTAAGTAAATTCAGCACTTTAGAGGGAAAACAGTGCCATCAAACAAACTTCCGGGCTACAGATATTACTGTGCATCGCCACGAGGAACATACACCTCAGTCCACAAGCCAACACCTCTGAGCTTCACAGACCACAATAAATGAAGGTGAGAAAAAAGTAACAGGTCCTTAAGCTGCTATTTATGTCAAATGGAAGTGAGGAGCAAAATAGATTATTCTAGGCATCATTTGAAGGGTTAGGAGTGCAGATACAAGAAGAGGCTAGGAAAGGAAGTGGCTTTTTCTGAGCAGCTACTATACCCTAGGCATGTGATCCAGGGGCTACACCCGATATTATTTAATCCTGACAACGACCCTGCAAGGGAGAAACTGTCATCCCCACTGCACTGATGTGCAACTGCAGCTCAGAAATGTTGTATCATTTGTCCAAGGTCCCACAGCTAGAAAGTGACAGAGCACGGACTCAAACCAAGGTCTTTCTGACTCAGCCCCAGGTCCTTGGCGCTAGACCACATCACAGTGGGCCCCTACCTTCCACCACCACGACCTCAGCTGCCACCAGAGAGCTCTTCCTAAAACCCAATCTGAACATTCTGCTTTCCCATGTAAAACTCTCTACCAAGTCTCCACTGCCTAAGAGATAACATCCCAGCTTCTTAACAATACACGAGGGTCCTTTATGACCTGGCCCATGCCTGTATCTCCAGCCTCCCTCTTGCCCCACACATGCTTCCCAAACTCCTTACCTTCTCATGATTCTGTGCCTTTGAAACTAGTGCTCTCCGTGCATTTCAGTTCGGCAAATTCCCCTTCATCCACCCAGATTCATACCAAACATCACCTCCTCTGAGAAGCCTCCCTTGGGCAACTTTCCTTTATAAATGAGCATCCCCTCCCTCTTCTGTTCCTCTAATACACTACACATCACTTCAATGAAGTGCACTGTCTCCCTTCCTGGATTATGAGTTCTTTGAGGGTAAAATAATCTCTATACACCTTGCACTAGGCATAGTAGCCGGCATATAGTAAAATGTTTATGGAAAAATGGCAGGTCTAATCTAAACATTGAGACAAAATGTATTCTAATTATAGAGACGAAGATAAGCAAAAGTCAAGTCAGCAATTACACTCATGGGTGCACACACACGTACACACAGACATCAAGCCAATACGTCAACATTGCATTAATTATAGCAAATTAGAAGCTCAGTCAATGTCAATCATGTCAACTCACGCTGGGCAACTTTCTATTACCAATATCTGAGATATGAATAGTGGCGACACCTCAGGAATGGAGACATCTCACTCAGGGTTGGGGGAATAACAGTTTCTCAGATAAGGTCCATCCCACAGCCCATGGCCAGGTGTCCCAACCTCCGGTGGCCCTGACCTTTGATGTGTTATACACAGTGATGAACACTCCCATCACCAATGTCTCCGGAGCCCCACCTGGCAAGCTCAGAACCCATGTGCAATCTCTGCACAGATCAGCCACATGTTTGGTCCTGAAGGGACACATGGCATCCTTCCTCAGCCCACCCACAAAGCCGGACAAATTCCACATAGCAAAAATGAGTGTCAATGTCATATTGTCCAGGCCATCTACTACTTTAAATTTTTTCTAATGTTTATTTATGTTTGAGAGAGAGACAGAGTGTGAGCTGGGAGGGGCAGAAAGAGAGGGAGCCACAGAATCTGAAGCAGGCTCCAGGCCCTGAGCTGTCAGCACAGGGCTCAGACTCACGAACCTCAAGATCATGACCTGAGCCGAAGTTGGGTGTTCAACCGACTGAGCCACCCAGGCACCCCTCTACTGTATAAACAAAATTCTGGAAGTTTCATCAAAAAAGCCACCTAATCAAGGAGCAGGTGTTAGCATGCTGGACTTATGATTGGCCTGCAGGTATATCGGCTAAAATTCAAAAATCTGAGTTTCTTGCTGCCTAGAACATGCAGAAAGCCAATTTCAAATATCCTTCCTATTTAAAAGATATTAACTCTTTCTATTTTACAACAAAAAGGTAACACTCTTCTCCATAATAAGTAACAGAATTTGTACTTCCCTCCATCATGTACTGCAACAAGTATATATATACACATTTTTTTTTGAGAGACAGAGGGAGGGAGAGAGAGAGAGAGAGAGAGAGAAAGCGAGCAGGCTCATACGTACATACGCATGTAGGAGAGGAGCAGAGGGAGATGGAGAGAGAATCCCACGCAGGCTCCACGCTCAGCATGGAGCCTGACAGGGTGCTTGATCTCACAACTGTGGGATCATGACCTGAGCTGAAATCAAGAGTCAGACCCTTAACCAAGTGAGCCCCCCAGGCACCCCTAACAATAAATACATACTGCACTGATAGCTATGTTGGATACATGTCAAGAGGGGAAAAAAGTGAGCTGCAGAAGAGTAAATACAGTAAGAGGTCTTCTACACAAAGTAAAAATAATGAAAAAAAAATTATATCTTCTTTCTGGATAGTTCCAAATGGAACAGCAACATAAAAACACGCATGGAAGTATGCCAAATTCAGACTCTTGGTAACTTCCAGGCAGGAGGGAGGGCAAGATGAACAGGGAGAGATAAACAAGGGGGATACACAAGGGGCTTCGACTGTATCCATAATATTTTGTTATGTAACATTAGCATTCACTAGATTCTTCTTCATACCATTTTTATATCTGAAGCGTTTCCTAATGACTTTCAAAAATCAAGCCTGGTGTGAATTCCCTTTATGGGACCTAACTAAAAATAAATGATGCTCACATTGGTGAACCGAGAGGCGTTCTTTCTTGGCAAAGAGAAATTTACCAAGGTAGGAAGTCTGAGGCCACTGGCATAAGTGAGTAAACAGTCTTTGGATTACAAATAAGAACACGAATAGCCAAAATGTATCCAGCAATTAATGTGTGGCAGGCCCTGTGTGAAGCACCTTCTACAAATTATCTTCTTTCATCTTCATAAAGTCCCTCTGAAGGAGATACCAGTATTATTTACGTTTGCTCGATGACGAAGTCGATGCCCTAAGTGGTAAGGAAAGTTATACAAGGTCACGCAGCTAGTAAGGGGTGGGGCAGGGATTTGAATCCAACTTCACTCCTAAATTCCCTCCTGCTCTTCCTTCCTCTTCCTTCTGTCTTCCCAAATATCCAGTGCTCGAGCATAGCGTGTCCTGGGGAATCAGAAAAAGGCATCCTCTCTGGAAGGACCCAGCCGCTTGCCTGGCTGCCAGGCGCTGTCTGGATTTCAGCCCCGTGCGCCCCACGAGCCAGGTGCCTTTGTGCAGTGGCCCTCCCACCTGCTCCCCCATCCTCACCTCTGGCCAAGGTACTGCTTTTACCCTGCTTTCTTCCTAGGGCTCCAAAAACCCCGGCACAAATTCAGCCTGATCAGAGTACCAAATACTGTTCAGAATGCCTTGGCATCTACGATGACCTGGGAATCGAAGAATCTCCCAGACAACTCAACCCCAAGGGAGCCCCCAAGGGACAGAGAGCGTCTAAAAGAGACCATGTTTTCAGATTTCCTTTGAATAAAGGGTCCTATTGCTAAAACTATAGCATTTTTTAAAGTTTAATTTTATTTTACTTTTTAAGAGAGAGAGAGCAATGGAGGGGCAGAGAGAGAGAGGGAGAGAGAGCAAATCCCAAGCAGGCTTTGCCCTGTTAGCCCAGAGCCCTACATGGGGCTCGAACTCATGAACCCTGAGAACATGATATGCGTTTAAACCAAGAGTCGGGCACTTAACCAACTGAGCCACCCAGGCGCCCCTAAAACTACAGTATTAATAAATGGCATAAAAACCATTCCCTTAAGTCCTTTCAGTCCATCGTCTCCATCTATCCCTGACTCTGAGCCAGCCCTCTCCCACCCAGCAAGCCGAACTTTTCTCATCTGTGCTCCTGTGCCCTGCTTCCCCCAGCTGGAGCGCTGTTCCTAAAGCGCACACCGGATCAGACCTCTTTCAAGTTCAAGTTCAAGCTGCTGAGCCAGGCCTGCCAGGTCTGCTGTGACCTGGCCCTGCCCCCTTCCTAGTCTTATCTCTTGCTACCTGTCTCCTACATCCCTTCACTGTCTATACCAAAGTAACCACCGTTCTCAGCACGATGAGTCTCACAGACCTCTGAGCCTTTGCAGGTACTGTTCCTTCTGCTTGGAAGGCTATTCCCCACTTCATCCCTCTGAGACTTCTTATCCCTCCTTTGAGACCCAGCTGAGAGCCTCATCACTTATGGAAAGTCTCTCTTGAGTGTGCCACAGCCTCAACGCCTTGGTAGCTTGGTGGCTCCCTCCTCTGTGCTTTCAACCACTGTGCACTCACTTGTATTATGCTTCTTGCCATAATATGCTGTTAATATCTGTCTGTAAGGCTGTCTGCCTAATCCTCTGGATAGGTCTTAGCACTGCCTATAAATAAAGTCCAAAAGACGTTGGCCTGACATTCAAGGCTGTCCTTACCAATCAAGCTTCAACTTACATTACTAACCCGAGTCCCCATCCATTCCCTCTCCCCAGCGCTACACTTCTGTAAGCCACCATGTCACATGCCTTCGCAAGCCGCCCCTGCCTTGCCCTGTCTTGGCAGATCCAGATCCAAACCACCTGTCAAGGACCAGCTCTGACTGCCCTCTTCTGTGAGTCCCCTGAGCAGGAACCGATTTCCTCCCCCTGAATTCCCAGACGCCCCTGCTGACATCTTTCTGTGGGTCTCAGCCCCCCCCCCCACCAGGCCTACTAGACTGTGGGCTCCGGGCAAGCAGGGCGTGTCCCATTCATCTCTGTGTCCCCAGAGCGGACAATGGGTGCCCAATGCAAGCGTCATGAAAGAAGAAGGATCCATGCTCAGGACTATTTTTAAAAGAAGAATCCGTATTAGGAACGTGTGAAATGCAAATTCTAGATTGTGCTCCTTTTTCCTCCTTAAGAAAACTATTATTAGATGCCTAATTTCTCGTAGGTTGTACAACAGAGTACCCGAAGAATCTTGAAAAAGCTTATTAAAGAAACGAGTGCAAGGGAGTGGGGGGTGGGGGGTGGAATGCCTATAAATACCTTCTGATCTGAGGTTCTAATCCAACCCCTTACCGATCTGAGGTTCCAATCCAACCCCTTACCATATGCTCTGGTGGACCATGATCTCCCCTCTGCAGAGTTCTGCTTTACTCCCCTGTTTGTCTATCTGCTTGTCTCCATTTGGCCGCCCACACGGACTTTTATTTTGTAAAACGGAAAACATTCAGTGTCCTATCCAAATCTGATGCTTCTTCTAAAATATATAAGGCATTAGTAAGAAATCAGCATGCCCCTTACTCAACAGCTTCCTGAGTAGGGAGGACTTATCACAGTCAAGAGAAAGAGAGCGCTAATTGTTTTTTTTTCAATGTGTGATTTCCGAATGAATGAATCAGTTAGAATGTTAATGACTTTATACAAGAAAACAATGGATTATCTTCTCTGCATTGTGATTATGATATTGCTTTGACATGCAGCTAATTTATGAACTTTTCAAGAGTAAAGAATACGCATTGTTCTATTATTTTCGTTTATCAACATTCAAGTCACTTCAGTGTGACGGGTTCTGTCTCTTTCCTGAAAAAAATAAAAACAAGCAAACTGAATGTCATCCATAGAACATGTTTTGCCCCCAGTGGGTCCTCAATAAATATAGTTGTTTAAAATTAGCTTCATCAAGATGGGATTCCAACATAAAAACTCAGACATGACTCTGTATTTCTATTTTATTCGTATTGCATTCCCTACTGGTCCATCAAAATCCCATATAGCTTCATAAACATTTGATGTGGTTATTTTTTCATTCCTTAATATCAGGACCCAAATCCAATTTGAATAGAAAATGATATGTGACTTATTTGATAGTTTCTCGGCCAGTTCTGCAGCGGGGCTCGAGGGCCAGCCTTGGTGAAGGAAGACATCCTCACTCCTTCCAGCCAGCCGGTCATGGGAGGAGAACACAGGGGGCCAGGAGGGTCCCATAAGGACCCTGTTTCCTGCTTGGAGCTTAGGCTGAAGCCAGACCCCTGCTCACATCACTTATACTTGCCATGTCTGCCTTCCTCTATCTCGCTCTCTATTCTCCGCCCTTGCCTAATCTGCCTTCTAATTTCTTGGCTCTTAGCACAAACTAGGTATTTGATCCGTCCCAGGTTTCCAAGGTCTGGGTTTTAGGAGCAGAACATTACCCAGGGAACTTCTGCACCAAGCTCTGAAAACAGAAATCTTTACAGGAGAAACGAGATCAATTTGTTTTATCTGTTGGCAGATACCAGAAACCTCTGAGGATAATTCAGATAGTATTCCTTCCGCGAGCCCAACGCCAGAACTCTGCGACCACAAATTAATCTGTATATTCATGTTCCAACAGTCAGAATCTGCTGGCAGACACAGATTTTCTCGAATCAAGATACAAATTTTACATAACACCTGATTAGGCTAAGAGACTTGCAAATTCCATTACCCATGGTTGGTTGTTTTTTTTTTTCCCCCTGAGCCAAGAACCAAAAGACACTTTAATTTCCAGATTTATATTAGACATATGCCCAGCCCCCAGTTGAATTCAATGAGAATTCAACAAGCATATATTATGTGGCTGGTACCACTGGGGATTTCAACGCAGTACAAAACCCACCTGTCTCCAATCTGCAGAGAGGCTCTAATATGGTTAGTGCCATGGTCTGAATGCTGCCGGTGCCAGTTTTAGGTGGGGTCTTGGAGAAGGGATTGGGTCACAGAGGTAAGCAGCCACGGAGAGGTACCCCCCCCCCCCGCCAGCCCCTTCCGCTATCTGAGGGCGGAGCAACACACTTGGCGACCCAGAAGAGGACCCTGGCACAAACACTGCCGGTGACCTGACCTTGGATTCCCAGCCATCTGTTTGAATCAGCCACCCAGTCTGTGGCATCCTGTCATGGCAGCTGTAAGGGACTAAGACCGAGAAACAAAATATCAACCTGTTAAAAAAGTTAATTACAATCTAAGGCAGTTTACAAGCCCCAGTGAATAACAGTGTCAGGAAACGTTGTAGGCGGTGCTCTGACCAACTCAACACAACAGAACTGTCTGCTCAGAAAGAAAAGGGTTCAGACGCACTGGGATGTCCCACCAGAAATCAGAAGGGCTAGTCGGGCTCTGCCACTGGCTCTCCCTCGGAGCGTGAAGCAGCAACTGAACTTCTCTGGCTCCCAACTGCCCCATCTATACAATGGAACAAATCCACCGGCCCCTCCCCACCCCCCAGCTCATCCAATTGTTCTAAAGATCAAAGGACATGATCAATGGATCATCAGAAGCTATGTGTTGCCATTCTTCAAAAACACCTTCGGCAAGCCGTCCACCCTCTCCAGGCCTCAGTTCCCTCCAACTGTTAGAATGCTCGTGATCTCTGAGGTCACGGAGTTTAGGAAGATGGCAGACGACATGGGAAGAGATGATTCTAGACACAGCACTTACACCTCGTTGCCAGAGGAGACTTCTAACTAAACCAACCCATGTTTCTCTCCATTCCGCCCTCACAGCCCCAGAGGGAATGCTGTCAAGTACATGGGTAGCTCCCTGCTAACACCCAACGATCCAATCACCAACTCTGCGCCACAAGCTCACACGCCACACCACCGTGTCACGTGAGGAATTCTCGCACTCCTGCAAAGTTGGACAGTCCCCATGAAGATCTCAAGGAGGGCAGCAGCCCTGGAAAGTGACTGCCAGAGACAGACTTTCTCAACAGTCAGCTCTATGTCTAAGGGCTGTCAAGAAAGACCAAGCGAACTGTGCCTAGAAAAACACGACGCCATGTGTTTCGTGTGGTCCACAATGTGTACAATTCGGGTGTCAGGTCTATAATCTTAAGTTTGGTGTGAGGTCTGCAATCACAGTCCATTTCTTTCTTTCTTTCATTCTTTTCTCCCTACTCTATCTTCTGATTGCAGGAGAGAAAAAGGGATCTAAACCACATCAGTGGTTCTAGACTCTTTTTAGATCTCTTTCCTTATCTGAAAATTATTGACTCAGCAAAAGAAAGGAGAAAGGAAGGAAGGGAGGGAGGAAAGCAGGAAAAGCAGAGAAAGAGAGATCACCCAGACTAACAAAGCCTTTGTTTTAAAAAACATATTTAGGGGCTCCTGGGTGGCTCAGTCGGTGAAGTGTCCGACTTTGGCTCAGGTTCGTGGGTTCGAGCCCCGCGTTGGGCTCTGTGCTGACAGCTCAGAGCCTGGAGCCTGTTTCAGACTCTGTGTCTGCCTCTTTCTCTGACCCTCCCCTGCTCACGCTGTCTCTCTCTCTCTCAAAAATAAAAAAATAAAAACATTAAAAAAAACTATTTATAGGGGTGCCTGGGAAGCTCAGTCAGTTGAGTGTCTGACTCTTGATTTCAGCTCAGGTTGTGATCCCAGGGTCATGGGATCAAGTCCCATTGGCAGGCTCTGTACTGAGCATGAAGTCTGCTTAAGATTCTCTCTCTCCCTCTGCCCCTGTCCCCCACTCGTATGCTCTCTAAAACACAGATATGTTTATAAATTGCAAGCCAGCCAAGATCAAAAACTGACACTTGCAAGTGATGAGGTACCACAAGTGACTTTTTAATAATAGTTTTACTTTACGCAACATTTCACTCTACGGTCAATATTCCATGATGGCAATCGATTCATCTGACAGCAGCCTCCCACTGCTTCCTCGGGCAAGGAAGAGATCACAACCATCCCAAGAGTGGTGTGAAGGAGAAGAATTCTGACATGGGAATGGCTCGTGTCTGGTAAGTGCTCAATTTTTAATCAAAGTCCTCTCCAAATATTAAGACTGCCTCAGTCTTCAGGAGACAGTCTGGAAGGATTCCACGGTTGCATCCGAGCTCCTGGCCCAAAAAGAACAGCACAGAATGTACCGCAAATCGTGCAAACCCAAGGTGAGGATCTCACTGCGGAAGAGGGAAGCAAGGTACCCGGATGTGGTCCTGTCTTCTTTTTAGTACTTTTGTTACCCTCCCGTGACATGTCTTCAAACTTTCTTGAACTTTCCCTGAGTGGATAGCAAATTTCCCCATTCGGAGAAACCATGCTTTCGTTTCTGGAGGAAAAGATGCATCTCTTGCCACCGACAATCCGTTTCCAGCTTTATTTCCGCTCATGGGATTCCAGGACATAAGGAAAAACATACGGAAGAAGTGGGTTCACCTCCCAGCTCAGTTGCTTCTTAGCACCGGGATCACAGGCAAATCGCTTAACTGCTCTGTGCCTTAGTTTTCTAATCTGCCAGATGGGGATGATAAGGGAAACAACCTCACGGGATGGCCGCGAGGATCAGACCTGCCTCGTGAGTGAAAAAGCACTTTGCAAACAGCCAACTGCTGATCACAGGTTTTAATATATGCATCTACCGAGAATACGACTCTGATTTAGGCCTGTATGCCCAAGATCCTGCACTGAGGCTCAAAGGGCACACTACTCAGGGTATGATGAAGCCACGAATGAGTGACACGTGAAGGAATGCACTCCCTGGGTGTCCCCACAGCACCAAGGGCAGGGGCCGCGTTCCATGCAGCTCTGTCCCCAAGTATCCAGCACAGGGCGTGGCTCAATGTTACCGATCAAGTAAATTTCACCCGAAGAATGAATGAATGATGCTGCCAGGCCGGGCACGTCATTCACACCCGTGATCATTTTACGTCCATTCCCGTCTCCCCACTACCTCCACCTGGACTGCACTTTCCACTCCCCTTTTTACTGCTAACCAGAGTCCCTTCTCCTCACAGAGCCTTTCCCGGTTCCTGCATGCCCCGCTGCTTCCCACGGTTCATTATCCCTCCGAGTAGCTCACTGCCTTTTCAGATATGACCCCTTCTGAGACCAAAGCCACCACTTTGGGGACAGAAGACCAGGACTTCTGGATCTGCAGATGGGGCCCCATGCCGGGCCCTCTGCTAACCGGTGCCCTTCTAGAACTGCTGTTCCCTAAGGGTATTCATTCCATGCACAAATTGAGTTTTCTCAAATACAGGGGGTTCATGTTTTTCCCCCTTAAGTTTTATTTCTCTCTGGATGAAAGCACTCATTGAAACGGATACTAAGTACTTGTTTAACTTTGAAGGAGAGGATCTCAAATGTGATTCGGCCCCCTTAGGTGATCAGTATTATAATTGGCTGTGCATACAAGATGCAGTTGAAGGGGACATGTGATGGGGCTGCCTGATTTATCTGAGTCTATGTGACTGTGTGTGGCCACTGCCCTGACCACTTCTTTTTTTTTTTTTTTTTTTTGAATGTTTATTTCCTTTTCAGAGGGAGAGGCAGAGAGAGCATGAGCGGAGGAGGAGCAGAGAGAGAGAGAGAGAGAGAGGATCCAAAGTGGGCTGTCAGCAGAAAGCGCGATGCCCCAATGTGGGGCTCCAATCCACACACTGTAGGTCATGACCTGAGCCAAAGTCGGACACTTGAAGGACTGAGCCATCCAGACGCCTCTGTCCTGACAGCTTCTAAACAGCACAGGTTGGCACCACTAAACAGCACAGTCCTCCCCCAGGGACTTCTGTACTATGGCTTCCTGATCTGCATTCCTGCCACCAAATACACGCAACAAGCACAAGTACCCTGTGCTCGCGCTCCTTCCAGTCATTCACGGAACCCCTCCTGTGTGCCAGGCAGCAAGTGAGAGAGAACGGGTCGCACTTACTTTGCTGAAGGGGGTAGCTAACAGAAAAGATGGCCGACAGACAGGTCAGTAGATACGCTTTGCAGTGAGTGCACTGGGGCAGATGGCCCAGGTCGTATCAGAAACCTAAACCGATCCCCTTACTCATTTACCAGCCATTTACCCAGGGTGTTCGGCAGAGCCAAAAAAGACGCAGTGCCCGCCCTCTGGCAGCTCCCAGTCTAGTGAGGAGCAAACGGGCCAACAAGCCACGATTTCTGTATTACTTCTTTCTGATGCCACAAAAGCACTTATTTAACAGAGACGCTCGCACCGCAGCCAACGCACAGGAAGGGGGGCAGCTGGGTCTGCTGGGAGCTCTGGGGAAGCGTCACGGGAGGCGGCGCAGGGCATAGAGCTACCAGCCCTGCCCTCGAGACGCTCCGTCTAGCTGGAGTGAGGTGTAGACAGGGCAGTCCCCTCCAGCACCCCCCACCCCAGAAAGCGAGAGACGTACTTACTGTCCTGTAACGGCCTCTTGGTTTCCCTTCTGCCCGAGCAACTGCCACCGCCCACCTTGGCTGGGATGACCCCCGCTTTCAGCTACCCGGCTGCCCGCTACAGAGTGCAGGCCTCTGGCCACGCAGTGAATCGAGCCTCCCCAGGGCGGGCTCTAGTCCAGTCTTGGGGAGAAGGCAGTGACCACCAGGAAGGTCGGCACTGAAAGAGAAATCTCCTGCCCAGCAATATTCAGCAATCCCACAGGCACCAATTAAGTGCCTACTGCATACCAAAGCACTGTGCCTAAATCACACCAGCCCCCTGTCCCTCAAGGAGCCCACAGGCCTAGTGAGGGAGACAGACCCATCAACAGATAATATAATGCAGTGCACTACATGAGATAATCCAGGAACGTGCTAGATAAAGTGTTGAGATTATAGGAAGAATTATCCACTACGTTTAGGGAGAAGGGTGGGGAAGGTAAGGAGGGTGGATGTTTGAACTGAGCCTTGAAGGGACTTGAAGGACTTTGCCAGGCAGATGAGGTAGAGAAGAACATTTGTGGCAGATACTATTGGCTGTTTACTGAACGGAATTCCTCTGCTGTCCGCCCCACCTTGCCCTCTCTAACAGAACTTGGACTTTGCCTTTAGACAGAGAGCCTCTGGGCCAATAATCTTGGTAATGAGGGCTTAAGTAATAACTCCAGTAGCGAACACGTATACGATACTGCGTGTCTGACACTATCTTAAGTATAATATATGTTAATGGATTTAATCCACACGACAATCCACTGAGGTAGGCACTGTTGTTATTCCCATTTTACAGATGGGAAAACTAAGGCACAAACTGTGTGCTTAACCACTACACCTTACTGTCTCCTTATTACGAGATGCCGAAACTCCACACAGAGAAAAGTGACATTAGTGAGTAGTCTCAGGGGTACATTCGCTTAAATAGCAAAGGGTAAATGGGGCGCCTGGGTGGCTCAGTTGTTAAGCGTCCAGCTTTTGGCTCAGGTCATGATCTTGCATGGGTTCAAGCCCTGCATCGGGCTCTCTGCTGTCAGCACAGGGCCCGCTTCGGTTCCCCTGTCCCTGTCTCTCTCTGTCCCTACCCCATTCATGTTTGCTCGCTCGCTCTCTCTCCACCTCTCAAATATACATACTTTTTCATATATCAAAGGGTGAAGCCCAGAAGGGGACACTGGAAGGCATAGCTTAAATATCTTAAATATTTTAAAGTAAAAATATTTTAAACTGAAAACCTTCCACTCTTTGAACTTCAATGGGACCATCAGTCTTTTATGTTAAATCAATTGAAGGGTCATAGGTTGCTTCTTCGAAATTGCATTCTGTTCTAGCGCACACAGTATTGCACGTTCTATAATATTTCCACCACTGAGTGACAGCAAGACAGCCCAAAAGCAGAACTTTCTCCTGCTGGTCTGGGCCTGCCATGTGCGCGGCACGTTATCTTTATTTGTCAATAGGAAATTGTCCACTTGTTCCCTTGAGGTGGGGTGGGGAAGGTGTGAAAAAGGAAATTATCTAAGTGATGAAATCTTAGGAACTGAACATGTAATTTCAAATGTGAATAATGCTAATTTGGGGAAAGTTCCTGATAAAAAGGCCATGTGTCACTTGCAACAATCTTCCACCAATAAAGTCCTTCTGGAAAAGCACATCAATTAGTTTGTGAAAGTCCCCTCACATGTATAATGCTATGCCAAGTGCTCTCACATGCCAGATCTCACTTTATTCTCCAACAAGCTCGGTAAGTGCTTAAAAATATTCCTCTCATGGGGTGCCTGGGTGGCTCACTCGGTTTAGCGGCCGACTCCTGACTTTGGCTCAGGTCATGGCTGCAGAGTCGTGGGATCGAGCCCTGTGTTGGGCTCTGTGCTGCGCACAGAGCCTGCTTAAGACTCTCTCTCTCTCTCTCTCTCTCTCTCTGCCCCTGTCCCCTGCTCATGCATGTGCGCTCTGATATATGTGTGTGTATACACATATATACATACATATACATACACACACACATATCACATGCCCAGATCCTGTCCACGAGAGGCCACGATTTCTGACTTTGGGTCTGGGGTCTCTCCAGCGTACAATCAACTCTGCATTTCCAGACCTGGTGGGCCTTCCCACCTCACCTACATGCAAGCGGCAAGGGTGAAGCACCGCACTGTTGAGAGAGGAAAAGAATCCGCATCTGCTAATCCTAGCCTTAATCCACAACACGTACGGAACAAGAACCTCTCCTCTCCACGGCTTTCATTCACTCGCTGCTCAACACCGCATCTACCTGCACCTTTCACGTCCTCGGGACAAGCTCATCCACCTCAACTGATGCTCCCTCCTCGTTTCAGAAGGCAAATGGTCCAAAACAGCTCAGACCGAAACTCTCATACCAGGGAGCTGCTCATTCTTCCGAGATCTCAGAATGGCTCCTGTTTTCTCCTGCATAAATGAAAACGACACATTTGTGTTTGCAAATCAGCAAGGGGGTCTCAGCACTGAAGCAGGGATACACCTGGGGATAGACTGATTTAGTACCTACAAATGTTACATGTACGCATATACACAGATTTCAGAGAATGCAATAAAAACGACTGTGTATTTTTAAGACTCAAATAACTGTAGACTGCATTTGAAATTCTGCCTTGCACAATTTATACTGGAATGCAGAAAGGACTTCACTCTTGTTCTGTGTAAAAACAAAAACAAAAACAACAAAAAACCAGGTCTGACTGCCTGACTTCTGGGTAATACATTTTTTATTCTCGGACACTCTTTTTCCCCAGGCAACGTGCAAAAGTTGGCAATCCTCTTCCCCCCAGCCATCCACACGGCTGTCTCTCAGGTTTTTACTCAAATGTCATCTCAGTGAGTCCATCTCTGACCACATACACAACACTGCAGCCAATGACCGCCACCACCACACATTCTTGGGTTTATTTTTCTCCGTAACACTTGTAGGCAGGTAACGTATCTTTTTACCTATATATTTTGCTTCATTGTATGTCCCCCGCATATACACATACACGCACACATGAATGTAAGCTCACAAAGACGGGGATCTTAGTGTTATTCATTCCTGTATCACGTATATGTAGAATCGTGCCTGGCACGAAGTAGATATTCAATAAATATTTATTGAATGAATGTTATACAAGAAAATCCTTGGGATGCCTGGGTGGCTCAGTCAGTTGAGTGTTCGGCTCTTGATTTCAGCTCAGGGCAGGATCTCACGGTTTCGTGGGTTCGAGCCCCGGGTTGGGCTCTGCGCAGACAGCACAATGCCTACATGCGATTCTCCCCTTCTCTGCCCCTCCCCTGCTCACGTTCTCTCTGCTTCTCTCAAAATAAATACATAAACTTAAAAAAAAAAATTTAATCCTTGTATTCAACATCAAAATCAAATTTCCCCATACAAACTTTGTCTTATTTCCAAATAAACAACCTATTTCGGCTCATATTTGTTTACGCATTTCTGTCTTAACATGACTATCTTCCTCAGAGAAAGTACTCAAATGCATATCCCGGATCAGGACAACGTTCACTATCACAGCCTCAAATACAAACCATTTAGTTCTAGCTCATGCACAGATAAAACCAGCCATGGGCAGCACTTGTATTAACTTTGTTTGGCATCAGAGTGGACCTCATTAAAACAGACTCAATGGGGGGGGGGGGGCGCCTGGGTGTCTGGGTCAGTTGAACTTCTGACTCTTGACTTCGGCTCAGGTCACAATCCCAGAGTCCCCGCATCGGGGACACACGCTGAGCGTGGAGCCTGCTTAAGATTCTTTCTCTTTCTCTCTCCCTCTCTCTCTCCCTCCTTCCCTCTGCCCCTTCCCTGCTCACGTGCTCTCTCTCTCTCTCCCTAAAATAAAAATAAATTAAAAATACAATAGACTCAAGGATAACAGAATTCACAAATCCCACAGGGGCCAGCCTCGAGCTACCTATGAGGAAAGCATATGCCGAGTACATTTGCAACACTTGGCCAAGCACTCTAGCAGTAACTACTTTCTAACACCAGTAAGAAAATGTTTAAAGATATGTATTTATGTAGCGGGCAAGATCACAGAATCCCTGAAATCTACACAATTTTGCTAGCTAGAAGTTCACACTACTATGTATGCTCGTGCATAATAAAGTATTTCTTGCAACCCATTATATAATGCCAGCTTTCTCTTCTATGGTTCAGAAGGCACCAATTTCCAGCCGCAATGATTCCCGAGCAGTGGCTTCGTGGTGCTGACCGTAAAACCCTAGGCTCTGTTAATTGCAACACCGAAGCTTGCACATTGCCCCCTAACTGGGATTGGGCTCTTACCTTGCACTCTTGGCTTTGATGCCTGGTGTTTCGGAAACAAGAAGAGACCGTGGTGTATGGGATTGTGAGCAACTGGGTCCCCCTCCCCAGAGTGAGCAGAGGGAACCCCCAGAGAGCAGTAGCCTCTGTGGGTATCCAGGCCACACCTCCACGGCTGTAAGTACACCGCCCAGTCCGGCCCTATGGTCTCTGGAAAAGCGCCTCGGGGCTTCCTCTCTGCCTTAGCCCACCCTCCACGACAACCACCTGTGTGTTCTTCCAATTGGGGAACCTGCATGGTGAAATGGTATTTTGGATATTCCTGCTTAAGTACTGGAATCAATGGCAAGTCCACTGAAATGGGAGTGGCATCGTTCAGCATACGCCAGGGCTGCCCATGGGAGCACAGTGACTCGCTCCTCCCGAAGAGTCAGCCTCCTCTCGTGTGCAGGTAAACTGCGTGCTCCGAGCCTGCCGCTCCCACTGTCCGCGGTCCGCTTCTGCCTTCTCATCAGCTGGTTATGGTCCCCACCGCTACTATCACTGAAAGAGGTTAGTTCTCTTTCCTGTGAGCTCCCCGAACTCTCCATCCACTGGCTCCGGGTACTACTTCCTTGTCGATTTCTTCTGCCATCAGCCCCGTGCGTGCGAGCAGGGACTCTCTTCCTCATCAGTTTCTCCAGTGCCTGGCACCGAGCCTGCCCTATAGCCGGTGCTCTTTGAATGAACAGTGTCCACATTCTCAGGCGTGTTTCTAAAGTGCTGCCTATAACCTGAAATAAACGCATCTGCACACGCTCTGCCCACCGATGGGAAACAGAACATATTAAACGCTGTTAGGGGCTTTATGAGAAAGCAGAGTTCACTTTGGGAGATTTCTATTTCGGGAAATGTACAAAGATGTTAGGAAACATTCAGAACACGGCGGTGGGGGGGCCTGAAAACCTCGGACGTGGCGGGGAGGAGAGAGAAAGCACAGTGACGGCGATCAAGAGGGGCCCACACACATCAAAACTAAAGTCCAGGCTCGGCTCTTTCCCCTGTCTGATGCCAAGTACTGAGCAAATGTTTCTCCCATTCCCCAAAAAGGATTGAGAAAAGAACTTAATTGCCACATATTTAAACCTAATTTGTGCTCCTGAACATAAGCCATGTCTCACACATAAAAGAAGCAGAGAAAACAAATAAAAATGTCAAATGGTTCCAAGACTAACTAGGAAGTTAAAATTTTCCAAATGACAGAATGAGTCAAATTTCTATTCAAACCAGCATTTATTGCATTTGCTTTGCAGGCCGGGCTCTGTCCTAGGGGCGGGGAATCCAGAGACGAATGACAGCATCAGGAAGTTTACAGTGCAGTGGGAGAGATATACAAAGCAAGAGGGAAATGGAAATAAATTGCAAAGGGCGCAGGAAGACCCGATCCACTCCGAATGCAGGGATGAAGGGTCCGGAGGCTATCAGAGAGGAACTAAGTGATTTCTACCAAAAAAAAAAAAAAAAAAAAAAAAAAAAAAAAAAAAAAAAAAAAAAAAAAAAAAAAAAAAAAAAAATCACTGTAGAAGAAAACAGCAGAAACAATAAACAGACCTAAGAGGACCAGGAAAAGCCCTTGAGTTCACTCTTCTTATGGTTCTCAAACATGCACGGCACTGGATTAAGACCTCAATTCTCTGGGTCCCTGAGGGCTTGGGCTCTTCCTTCTCTATATTCACCATGTTACTCTGATGACCTAGGACTAAAGATTGAGGAGACCAACTGAGTAGGCTAAATTTTTTCTTGAGAGAGAGAAAGAACGTGAGCAGGGGAGGGGCAGAGAGAGGGGGAGACACAGAATCTGAAGCAGGCTCCAGGCTCTGAGCTGCCAGCACAGAACCCGACGCGGGGCTTGAACCCACGAACCCTGAGATCATGCCCTGAGCTGAAGTCAGACGCCTAACCGACTGAGCCATCCAGGCGGTCCAAAACTATGTTAAAACAACTCCACCCATCAACTGAAAAAATAAAGACACACTGACGTTCACAGTAGCATTATTCACAAAACCAAAAGCCGGAAACAACCCAAATGCCCATCAACAGCTGAATGGATAAAGAAAATGTGATGGTTACCTTTGTGTATCATCCTGACTGGGCTAAGGGATGCCACAGAGCTGGCAAAACATTAATTCTGGCTGTATCTGTCAGGGTGTTTCTGGAGGATATTATCATTTGAGTCAAGAGATCAAGTGAAGAAGATGGCCCTCGCTAACGTGGGCAGGCATCACCCACTCACTACATTGAGGGCCCCCACTGGAACAAAAAGGGGAGGGGAGGTCGATTTCTATCTCCTCTTGAGCTGGGATGTCTGACCTCTCCTGCCCTCAGCCTATTGGATCTCCAGGTTCTTAGGCCTTTGAACCCTGGGCCTTCCGCCAGCCCCCTCCCTCCGGCCTTCGGCCCCAGACTGGGAGTTACGCCATTGGTTCCCCCCGGATCCCACACCTTCGTACTTGGACTGAGTTATGGCATTGGCTTTCCGGGTTCTCTGGCTGGCAGATAGCACAGCATGGGACTCCTCACCCTCAGTAACCATGCGAACCAATTCCTGTGATAAATATCCTCTTACATATCTTTATCTACCTACCTACCTAGCTGCATGTGTATAAGCACCTATATAGATGTAGACAGGCAGGTTCTGTTTCTCTGGAGAGCCCTACGAAAACATGCATTGAAATAGTCAGCCTTTTAAAAGGAAGGAAATTCAGGGGCACCTGGGTGGCTCAGCTGGTTAGGTGTCCGACTTCAGCTCAGGTCATGATCTCGCCGTTCATGGGTTTGAGCCCCACGTCGGGTTCTGTGCTGACAGCTAGCTCAGAGCCTGGAGCCTGCTTCAGATTCTGTGTCTCCCTCTCTCTCTGCCCTTCTCCCCTGCTCATGCTCTGTCTCTCTCTGTCTCAAAAATAAACTATTTAAATAATTTTTTAAAGGAAGGAAATTCAGACGCACACACACTACCACACGGACGAACCTTGAGGACATTACGGCAAGTGAAAAGAGCCAGTCACAAAAAGACAAACCCTGTATGACTCCAATAGGAGGTATCTAGTCCAACTCTTAGACCCCAAAAGCTCCAGCCGCCAGGGGCCAGGGAAGGGGGGAGGGGCTGTTGCTGAATGAGTATAGAGTTTCAGCTTTGTGACATGAGGTTCCAGAGATGGGCTGCATGACAGTGTCAATCTACCTAACACCGCTGAACCTTGTGCTTAAAAATGGTTCAGATGGTAAAGTCTACGTCATGTCCATTTTACCACAATCAGAAATAAAATACTAGAAAAGGAACACGAGATAATGATACCTGGAAGAGTGTCATGAACCTCTAGCCTAAGAAAAAGTGCTTACAGTCTACACAGCGACAACAAATCGTCGGCAACAAATTCCCTATTCCTTCTGATGTGAGTTCCTTCATTTGATGCACAAATGGGGAAAAAAATGCAGCGCCTCGGTTCTTTCTTTCGGTCATGGGTAAGTCTGATGAGGAGATGAACATGCTTTTTAAAAACGTTCTTGCCTTTGTGGCGGAAAAACAATACAAGCCATCTTATTTAGGTCACAGCAGTTACTGTAAACATCCCAAGGAAAATGTATTAATAACAGCCACCCACAGAGGACCTGGTATCAACTATGGATGCCATGGAGCCGTTGGGAGAGAGAATTCAGAGGAGAGCATTTGCCCAGATTTTAAAAATTAGAATGTTAGCATCTTTTTTGTAGTTCCATTTGGATTTGGAAATAGCAAATAGAGCCAATATTTTAAATTAGGAATCTGGACTAGATGGTGTCTGAAGGGCCTTCTGGCTCTAAATCATAACAATTGATTGCTTACTTGATTTTTTAAAAAATCAGGGAAGCATCCTAAATATGTATGCCAATCCTTGACTCTGCCCTCAGTAGGGTAAAGGAGGCCACCTGCCTGAGTCTAACACCCGTGTGGTTACGAGGAAATGCACCAAGCTACGACCTTGCCGGAGACCCGCTCTATGACCCTGGGCAGGGCACTGCCTCTGTGTGAGCCTGATTCCCTCTTCTCGGCAATGGGAAAGTTGGATCACATGGCTTTTATGGTCCCCTCCGGCCACTGTAATCCCTGATTAAGAACCTGGGAAGCATGGTGGAGAAGGCTACAGAACACTTAAAGGTCATTACAACGGGGGGCGTCTGCATGGCTCAGTCCCTTAAGCATCCGACTTCGGCTCTGGTCGTGATCTCACAGCTGGGGAGTTCGAGCCCTGCTTCCGGTGAGCTCGAGCCCTGCTTTGGGCTCTGCACTGACAGTGGGATTCCCTCTCTCCCCCTCTCTCTTGCCCCTCACTCACTTGCACTCTCTCTCTCAAACCTAAAAACAAAAAATCATGAAAGTGGTAAATTTTATGTTGTCTCTCTTACCACAATAAAAGATAAATAAAAATAAATTAAATGTTTCAAAAGCAACTGGGGAACGAAACCACCACTCCGGACAATAACAGAATTGCAGGAAAACCCAAGGGCTTCAACGAGGCGCCTTCAGGCTCAGCTTTTCTTTATTTTTAATCAAGTAATCCTTGATCCCCAAAGAAACATTCAGATACGCCGGAGATGATGCTACTAACAGAAAAACTTCATGAAACAGCTGACTGCTTCACTACTGTAACTACCTACCAGTCACCATCTGGGTCCAATCGGCGTATGTAAAGCTTTCATGAACGAGCATCACCTATATACACAGGGTCAAGGGCCCCGCGCCCTGGCGAAAATCTTACTCTTGGTAAGGCAACTCCCCGCATTTCCTCCAGCCACGGAAACAAAGCAACTCGACTTCGGGCTCCAAGCAGGGGCACAAGTTTATTATCATCTGCCAGGAATTTCAGATCCTAGGGCGCTCTCCTGTGCACTGAAAATTGCTACAAGATTTTCCAAGGGATTCGGTTTTGTCGTCTGGAGACAATGGCCGCCCAAAAGAGGGTGGAAGATCTCACTTCCTCTCCTCCCTTTCAGGGCATGTTGCCCTTTAAAGACACGCTCTCTGTTCTAGAAATTCAAAGGTTGCTTTTATGTCCAGTGGGGTGGAGGGAGAAAGCTGTGTGTTTCTTAAATGGTGAAATCTGTCAAAGTCCCAAAGGCTCCCGTGATACAAACCAGGTCATTCTATACAGCCTGAACCCCCACTTCTACCGGGGAAGTAAAACCATTTATAACTCAAAGTAACGAGCAGTGGTTAAGTCAGTGCACTTGATTGGTCATAAGCCAATTACAGGGACACTGCTTGGACCTAGCCCTGACTCAACCCTCATACTCCCCCCTCTTGCCAGATATAGACAGGAAAGTGACATGCAAGAAGGGGGGCTCCCTTGCCCACCTGCTCTGGACTGGCCAACGGATATCTGAGAAGTCCAACTCTCACCCCCTTTAGCCCATTGCATGAAGATCCACCGAGGTTCAAGCCACCAGAATGGTCAAAATATTTGTGCATTCACCTCTGCCATTCCACCAGCACCCCCAAAGTTCCCTCCCAGCCCTGCCCTCTGTTTAAGGGTCCAGGCTGTGAAATTCTCTTCCTTCCTTAGTTTCTGCTGCAAAGGAGGCAGTGAGGAAATGATACTGTCAATAAGATAGAGAAGGGGAGGGGCACCTAGGTGGCTCAGTCAGTTAAGCGTCAGGCTTTGGCTCATGTCATGGTCTCACAGTTCGTGGGTTCGAGCCCCACGTCGGGCTCTGTGCTGATGGCTAGCTCAGAGCCTGGAGCCTGCTTCAGATTCTGTGTCTCCCTCTCTCTCTGCCCCTCCCCTGCTCACGCTGTCTCTCTCTCTCTATCTCTCAGAAACAAATTAAAAAAAAAAAAAACGTTAAAAATTAATTTAAAAAAAGAGAGAGAAGGGGAACAAAAAGGAAAAGGGAGGCTCCCACACAGAACATTTGCAAGCGCCAGGTGAGGAGGGCTGTGGGGGAAGCCAGAGGTGATTTCATTCAAGGCAGGAGAAAACGGAGGACCCAAAGCACCCCGTTCATGAACAGTGCCGGGTGGACACCTCAGGGCTCCAACTCCCTTAACAGTTCTGGAGATCCTGAGCCCTCTGAGAAGGAGTTGAAAGCTACGGACCCCACTGGCCAGCAAAGTGCGCATTCACACCTCATCTCCAGGGGTCCTCTGATGCTTCCCTGACAAGGTTTCCCCAAGGTGCCTGATGATAAGAACCGCCTAGACTCTTGTTTACAATTTAGATTACCAAGCTCTCTTCCCAAAGTTCTGGCCTAGCAGGTCAGAAGGAAGGAGGTAGCCTGTTTTTTTTTTTTTTCTAGCAAACCCTACAGCTGAGTCTTCAGAGGAGCTTGAGAAACACTGCTCGGAAGCAGTAAACCCCGAACCCCTGGAGGTGCCTTAGACGCAGCTGAGGAGCTTTCTTTAAAAATATGGGTCCCGAAGCTTCTCCTGAATCAGATTCTCACGGCGGGAGGTGTATGTGGTGGGATGACACGACGGGCACCGGGTCCTTCACTGCCTGACACAGAACCAACACGGAGCAGAGCACCTGGTGCAAGGATACTTTGGTTCTTCAAAGGAAACCTGCAGAACTTCAGCTCCACGAAGGTGCGGATGCTTATCTACTCTGCTCAAGGCCGTATCCACCAGCCTACAGCACAGCACAGCACGTCCAATAAATATGAAGCAAATTAATGGATGAATTAATACATGAATTAGTATAACTGAAATCCATTAAATTGCAGCGTGACTGCCTAATGTGTGAATCTATAGGTTTGTTTCTATGGCCAACAAGCCACCCAGTAACAACCCTTGAACTCAAATAATCAATATAAAAATCGCTACTATCTTCGTAGCGTAGGATCAATATACCCATTGACCCAGCTCTATGTAGCCGGCACTGTATTTGACGTTTTCCACACATTTGCTCATTCTATCTTTAAACTAGGCATGTGAGAAGCGCCAACTGGGTTGCTCAGCTGGTTAACGGTCCTATTCTTGGTTTCAGCTCAGGTCATGATCTCATGGTTCATGAGTTCGAGCCCCGCATCAGGCTCAGTGCTGACAGTGCAGAGACTGCTAGGGATTTTCTCTCTCTCTCTCTCTCCCTCTCCCTCTCTCTGCCGCCCCCCCCCCGCCTCTCAAAATAAATAAATAAACTTAGAAAAAAATTAACAAAAAATAAATAAAACAGGCATGTGAGAAAAATGTAACTGTCTCCCATTTCTGAGAGGCTTACAAAGACTATTTGCCACTTTTACATGGAAGATGGGCTGCCCTAAAGCAGAGATTAGGTCCCAAATTCAATTAGCAATATTAAATCCAGATGGAATGATGCGGTCATTCGAAGGGCTTCTGGTATCATTTGGAGTTTCAAAGTACAGGAACCTTTAAAGAAACCTAAGAAAGATGATGACCGCTGAGGTGAAGTAACACATTTACTGAACCGGTGTTTTGTGAAAAGGGCCCTTGAGGAGGTTACTCTCTAGTTGGGGAGCTAAAACACTAGCAGGTGAAAAGTTCATCATGAGATTTATTCAAAATAGCCCATGAACAGAACACCGCCAGAAGCCCAGCGGAGGGAGCAAGCAGTTCCTGGGGGGAGGGGGCGGGGGGGGCACAGAAGAGAGGCTTCCTAGAGGCTGTGGCAGAAGCTTGGATGTGAAGAATCATAAAATGTAGAAATAATAGGTAGACCATTCTAGAGCAAGCAATGGTGGGAGCTGGGGCAGAAAAGGCAGTCTGAAGACAATAATATGAGCAATAACTTGCTTCCATTATTTTTATTATATGATTAATACCATCACATATGTTCACTGTAGAGAAAAGGAACAAATAAAAATAAACTATAAATATTCTATAAGCCAACCACCCAGAGATTCCTTTTGGTGTCTATTCTTTCAGGCTTTATTCTAAGTATAACAGTGTGTCTATTTATTCAGACATATGCCTATTTGCCACATGCATTTTATATTTACAGACCTACACAGGCATATATGTATCTCTATACATGCACATTCATATATGCACACTTATGAAATACTCATAATGTTTACAGAGCCCCGGTCTGGATCTCTGGGTGGTGCAGAATGTTCACACCCATAGGGCACAAAACCACCTTGGCTCCTTCATTGCCCCCAGGTCCACACCCAGAGTGCACACGGGGAAGGAGACAATGTGGAAGATTACTGAATAACACAGAAAAACATTCTAATACGTTGTGGAGAGAAAAGAGCCGGTTCTGGTATATACTGCATGACCCCACACATACTTAAAGACAATTACCCATGCCTATGCATGCAATCTAAAATTCAGAGAAAAAAGACTGGAAGGAAAAATCTCCAAAACCTAACGGAGGAGTCAGAACCCTTGGATGAGATTTTCTCATTTACGCTTCTAAGATTTTCCAAACTGTCCCCGGTAAACGTGCATTCTTTTGTCATCTGAAAAACAAAATCGATACAACGACACCCAGGCAAGCAAAAGCACAGAAATGAATTCAGATGGGCCCCGCACGTACTGCTGCTCAAGACGCACCCTAGGTTTCTGCACGCTAAAACCGAATTAGCATTGACCATGAGGCAGAGAAAGCAAAGCTCCTGTGTTGGCCAAGCCCGACTCCAAGGCTTTGATTGGGATCTGCCTTCGGGCGCGTCTGCTGCTGCCTCGGAGGCGTCCGGAGGCGGGTGGGTCAGGTGCAGCGCAAGCGAGGCCGGCCCTGAGGGCCCAGGGGGACACCCGCGCCCTGCCCGCCTGCCACCATCTTAGGACCGCCTCCCGCCTCCCACCGCTGCGTGGGGACCCAGGCGGAACCCTGCCCCCGCCTGCGGCCGCCCGGCCCGGGACCGCGGCTGCCTCTCCGCGGCGTCCCGACGCCAGGCCGGCCGGGCCGCGGGCGCCCGGGCAAGTGGGCAAAGCCGCCGCCGCCGCATGGAAGGAGCTTTGTCATGCCCGGCGCCGAGCAGCGCTTCGCCAAGTTTCACCTTCAGTGACACAACTTTTCCGTGTTTCTTTTTTAGGCAGCCGCCACATCACGAGGCTAATGAGCACACTGAGGTCTGTCATGAACCCCCCCCCCGCCAGGTCCGCGGCGACAGTTGGGGGGGTGGGGGGGCGCCGGTAACCAGAACGTTCAGCGCTGCCATCCAGCTCCCCAGCTGGTCCGGTAACCAGCGCTCCCTGGACCGCCAGCCTCGAGGAGCGTCCGGCCCGGTTTCCAGGAGGGAACGGCTCGCCTCGTTCCCTGCGCTCTGAACACCACGCGCAAATCCAAGAGCTCTTGGAAGTCTTAATGTTCAAAACCCCACCCCCAAGGGGACAGGCAGGCGCGCGCGCGCGCGCGCGCGCGCACACACACACACACACACACACACACAATCAAAGGCGAAGTCGAAATAAGCAGGTCAATTCACAATACTTCCAAAGTCATGCTTGAAAGAAGGTTCTGAAAATATCTGTAGGCATATTCAGGAACTGCACTCAGTCTGCCTTCTTTGGGTTGTTTACTTCTACTTTTAACAGCAAGCTAAATATTTTAAGAACCCGATCTGTTTACTCACACGCCGCCCCCCTCTTCAAGAGCAGTACAAATGCTCCCTCCATAATATGGAGGGATTGTTGAGAGGCGGGTTTCATGTTTGTTATTAAACTCACCTATAACCATGCAATACACCCCTCACCGTTAATTACAGCTGTTAAACATGAGCTCTGCAGCAGAGCAACTCCATGCTTCCGAAGTTGGAGAACTATAATTAATACGCTCTCCTTCAAGGAGAGTGTCTCCATTAACGAGATATATTTTTGGAAATATTATCTAAGGGAAGGCAGCATAAATAGTATAAAAAATAAAGCTCACAATTTTGGGGGGTATTTTTTCCTTGTAAAATGAGTTACATAATAACTACTGGAAAGCCTCTTCCACGGAACTACCCTTTTAAGGGGTGGATTTCTTCACTCAAGTCAATATAGCTATCAAGGGAGAAAACCAGAGATGAGAATCCTCCAATGCGCCTAGCATCCCCTAAGGAACCCCATTCAGTTAATGAAACCACTGACATCTGTCGACAAGGAAAGGAGGGGGGAAGCAAAGAGGAGAGGGAGCTCTAGAGAGGGAATAGGGTAGGGGTGAGAAAGAGAAGGAACTGAGACAGGATTCTGACGAGAGACAGACCGAAAGCATATGCCACGTGACAGGGAAAATAATAAGCAACTGGGAGTCATACCCAGCAGCGCGTTAAGAGGAAGCGTACTCTTTAGAACACAGGTGAAGCAAGTTCCCAGACAACAGTTCTGGGGAAAAACGCCGTTATTTTCACACCGACGGGTGCTTAAATCTTAAAAGTCGCAGTTAGGACCAACTGAAGGAAGGTACACAGTGAAAAGCAGAAAGTCAGGATGTCCAAGGCCAAAGAGAATGGAAGGGCAACCCTAGGGCGGGGCGGGGTTCCTTTCCTCTCTGGGCGCGGGGGCCCAGCACAGTGCCTGGTGGGGAAAAGTCACTCAGGAGATGTTCAGAGATTCACGCAGCTGCACGAAGACCACAGCCCTGGAGCAATCGTGCATGTACGTGCAGGCACACTCTTCCTAATCATGTCCACACTGGCAAACGGGAAGTCATTTTGTCTGTGTGCAAACCGAGCTTCGAAAGAATCACCTGGGCTGCCTTAGGGAGCCACTATGACACGGTGGTTTAGAGGTGGATTTGAAGTTGGTCAGAGCTGGCTCAAACCCTCCACCGTCTTGCTAGCTGAGTGACCTCAGACTGGCCTCAGGCTCTGAGACTCAGTTTTTTCATCTGTCAAATGGGAATGACTATAGTACATATATCTATCCCTGACAGGTTGTTCTGCAGGATGCAGGAGATATTTCACGTCTGAACCCTTAGCGCCTAGAAAAACTATTAAGACCCTAACCAAAATTATTTCTCCAACCAGCGGAGGTGATAGAAAGTCAACCACAGACATTAATTCCTTAAGCTCTGCCTCTGGCAATCCTTAATGAAAATGTAAATATCCCCAGGCATCTATCAGATTAAGCCACAGTGAGACAGTGACAGAGCCTTCCTGTAACACACAGCTTTATGATCTGACCACAAACTGGAAATGAACACAGCACAAGACCAATGAGTTGGGGTCCCTGCATCCCACCTTCGTTAATTAGTACGGCGCCAATCACTGTGTTAGGTCTGCCCCATTACGTATGTGACCTCATCACGCTACGTTCGATCTGTAAGCTTCACTTTCTCATCTCTAAGCCCGCAGACACTGATAACTACTTTGTTTGGCTGTCCTGAGGATTAAATGAGATGTTCGTAAAAATAATGCATGCCTACTAAATAAGCACTCAATAATTTAGAAGCTACTCCAATCATGATAACTGTGATCGGTACTGGCATGGCTATTAAATGATGAATCAAACCTACCCCTGCTTAAAGGAAATCCTCATTCCATAAGTACTCCTCAAGGGCCTGCCAAGTCCAAGACCCTGTTGACGGCCCTGGGAGGGAGGGGGCCTCCCAAGAAACCAGAGAAAGGGTGTTAAGTGCGAAAGGAAGCGTCCTGAAAGGAGAGGTGACTAGGTGGCAGAAACAGAGTATATATCGCTTGATTCCACTTAAATTCAGTAACAGGCAAAACTAAAATATGGTGACAGAAATCAAAAGAGAAGTTGCCTCTGAAGAGGGAATGACCAGAGAACTCTCTGGGGAGATGAAAATCTTCTAGATCTTGATTTTGATGCTCATTACATGGGTGTAAACAATTGTCAAAGTTAATCAGGAGGCACACTTCCAATCTGGGTATGGTACTGTGTGTAATCTTCAATTACACCAAAGGAAATTGGGGTCATAATTTTTTTTTTCATTAACTCTTTTCTACTTTGGCCTCTGACCAGGCCTGCCTTTCACAAGATTTTTTTTTTCTTTCTTCCTCGGCCCTGGACAGGAATCTAGACAGAACAGACAAGTACACCTAAGAATTCCTTTAGGCCAAAGAAGGACCATCCAAACCAAATCTGGGGTCTCTGCGTTAGGGTGAGGGCCGGCAGGCCAGGCAAGGAACCCGACTCATTTCAGCCCTATTGCATCTCTTAGGATGTCAACCCAAAGACAACAGAAGCCAGGGTAATGCCACAGTTTGAAACAATCAAGGACATCTACTACCCTCTGCCCTTTGCCTACGGAGGTCATTAGCCAGTGGCATGAATACCATTTCAGGGGCGCCTGGGTGGCTCAGTCAGTTGGGCGTCCGACTTCGGCTCAGGTCATGATCTCACGGTTTGTGGGTTCAAGCCCTGCATCAGGCTCTGGGCTGATAGCTAGCTCAGAGCCTGGAGCCTGCTTCAGATTCTGTGTCTCCCTCTCTCTCTGACCCCTGCTCACGGTCTCACTCTCTCTCTCTCATAAATAAATAATACATTAAAAAAAATTTTTTTAATTAAAAAAAAAGCCATTTCAAAGGGCAGAGGCGTGAGTAGGGCATGAGCACTGCCCATTACTTAAAGTAATCTCAACGTTCGGTCATTGTAATTGGGGCTGCGTGTCTGTTACAAACCCAGGTCCCTAATAGAATAGTCCCCATTTCCATCATACCCCGAGAATCAAGAACGTCTCTCTTTCTAATATGAAACTCCCATGTTCAGAGTTAATACCCTGGAAAACAGTGCTTTAGAGAAAAACTAAACAGCCCTCCAATTCGAGGAGAAATTAGACCTGCAGGCTGGAGGGGGACATGCTGATTACTATATACCATTTCACCTTCGGTAGGAAATTAATGCATTTGCCCGGAAATCCGCATTCCTAATGAATGTTTCATCAACATATGGCATTCACCAAAGTGAAAAGAAAGCCACATTTTTAAAAAAAAGGTCAGAAATCTGATTCCAGTGCGTGTGTAGACCTGGAATATCACAAACAGATAAGCTACAGTTTAAGTTGGTGCGGACTAAGACAGACCACAGTACTCAGTACGACCAGCCTGAAATCCACAGCAAAGGCAGAGGAGTCCTTGGGCTATTGTGTCTTTGGGAGAGGCAAACAGAAATTGGTGACTGTTGACAATGATTTAGGCAGGCATCAGCCTTCTCTGCTAAATACTAAAACCGCAGTATGTGCCGAATCTTTACATTTCAAAGAGCATGTTAAGCTTGGCAAAGTCATAGATGTGAGGAATCCCCTCCGCCCCAAGTATTTTTAATTCATGGCTTTTTTTCTCTCCCTGAATTGTTTAATCGTGGCAATTATTTTCCACTCCTTTCAAATTTCTCAACTCCAAAAATATAAGCCATAACGAAGCAGACAGTGGAAAGCCTTTTTATTGGATATATTTGAGGAGCTCCAACACACTCCGGTCTGTTCCGTGTTGATTGTAATTCCCAGAATGAGGGGTTGATTTGAACATAAAACAGCACAGCTGCAAAGAGACCCGGCATGTTAAACGGTTTCGGCTCCCTGCTCGCTGCCTGGCAACGTGGCGCCCCTGGCCACCATACACTTCCCGGCGCTAGGCGTGGCCATCCACTCTTTCCTTCTTTCGCTCCACAGCTCACTTTCTGCCTCTCGCCCTGACCCCAACCCCAAATCCATCCCCATCCCCAGCCTCACCCACATCTCCAGCCCAAGGATGCACCCTAACCCCTTTAATGACTTGAACTGTACCAGAGGGAGACGTAGAAGAAGGAATACTCAGCAAGGGAGAAGATCCGCGCCCCTAACCACCTCCCATCCCAACTTGCTCTTCCTTCTAGCTTCAGCCCCACTCAATAAAGAAGATATACGGCACTAGAAATCGTAAGGAAGGGGACTGTGGAGCGCGGTGAACTCGTGTGTCTTCTGCACCTGTCCCCAAGAAGAGACTACCATTCCTGACTCAAGATCTCCCTGTCCACACACCCTCGCCGCCGAGGCGGTGATCACTGTCCTCGGCAGAGAAGAAACTAGGGTGTTTATGACACTCCATAAAACCACTGGTCCATGATGATTTACTCACAAGGTGAAAAACCAAGTCCCTACACGACTAACAGGTAGATTATGATTGTTAGTCTTTAAATAAGAGGTCACCAACGTCATGATTGCGTGTGGGTAAGACACCTGTAAACATCTGCTTCGCCTGGCCCACATCCGAGAAAGACACTTCACAGAAGCAATTACAGTAATCCACCGAGACTGGGATGATCTTCTGGAATGCATTCGGGGTTCGATACTTGACATCCTGGCTGCCTGACGGCAGTGGCCCTTCCTTAGGTATGGTCAGAGACGCCACCGGAAAGGGCCAGGAAGGGAGCAGAAAAGAAGCCACGCCCCTAAATGCACGCTGGCACCACAATCCATTAGAGCAACAGCTGCGCAAGTGGCTTCTTGGACTGCGTCTGGGATTGTCCTCCATCACCGGCAGCCAGCATAAGCCCAGCCTGACGCTGGACCAGCTCACTGAGAGACGCCACAGCCCACGTCACGTGGCCTTGAAACTTGCGTGGTTGAGATGGCGCTCCAGAAGCACGAGGGGAAGCGGTGGTTGAAAAAACACACCTAACTCCCAATGGGTCATTCCAAGCCCAAGGGCAGCTTGGAAATCGAGAACTGGCTAGTGCTTTGACTCCATCCAGGGATGGTTTGGTTTTATCTGTAGCAGACTCCGTGTTTTCTCAATGCCATGGAACACAGGTGCAGTAAACCAGACACAGCCTTAGCTGAGTGCTTTTCCAACAGAGAACTGCCGGAAAGATTTTATGTGACAGGGTAGAGAAGGGTGAGTCAAAGCTAAGCGAATATCTACTTCAACAAACAAATGTCACACTTTCTTCTTCCCTGAAATGGAAACAGGCCCTCCTCTTCAGAAGCTGAGTGCCGCTAACTATACACACATCTGCCAATGTAAAAGTTTCTGCGAAGCCTAAATAAATGCACGAAAGGTGATCTGCTACACAAGAGGCCATTTGAATAGTTTCAAACAGAATCAAGATTCCCCCCCACCCCCGAGACACACACAAAAGAGGACAGACTATCTCGTCTGGCTACATTGTTGAAAAGATTATGATAAAGATCACTGCCCAGCAAGGACACTGGTCTTAACCTCAACGAGTTGAAGAAAACATCATTTGAAGATGATCGGCAGCAAAACAGAACTTACTGATTACCTACTATCTGTGCTGTAAAGAGTCTGGAAACACTATAATCTATTATAATCTTCTACGTAGTTACGATAGGCTGTGGGCATGAGACCCAAATTATGGGGTGGGAGGCTGAATTTAAATGAGCAGTAGGCTCTGAAAACAGATTATGAAATTCATTCAAATGACTGACTTGATTCCGTTATCTGTCACACTGTTGTTCGAAATCAAATGTGTGTATATTCACAGGATCTGTGCAATGTTCAATCCTCTATCCTGCCTTGCTGCAAAGGGTGTGCCCATGAGCTCCCTAAACTTAAAAAAATTCAAAAATGGCCCATGCATAGGAAATCTGTCAGTCACCAAACCTCTTCATGCAAATGGTCAGGAAACTTTATCGGTTAAAAATAGAAATAGACCTGGTACCTTTCATCTCTCACAGAAAAAGCAGTCCTTGAAAATGTGGTCGCGTAAGGCTTTTAACATACTTGAAAGGAGAAAATACTAACAAGGGTTACGCACTGTTTTCAAAATGCTCTAAATTCAACAACCAACAGAGGCAGAAATGGGGCTTCTGCCCTCGGCAGCCATAAGATTCCCATCTCCTGGGGAAAGTTAACTCCCTTCTTAAAAGTTGCCTTACAAAATTACTTTAATTTCTTCTAATTACAACCATAATTCCAAACGCTAATTACATAATTCCTACAGAGAGGTATTCGGTTTCAAAGGCGGTGAGTCAACACGAGAAAATGTTATGACATACACCTCGTAAAAATTTTCATTATTGAGTTACAAAAACCTGTCCTGATTTTCCAGACGTGTGACTCCATTCCGGACAACTGCAAATTATATTCCTAAACCAGCAACTCGCTTTCCGCGAATGAATTGGGATTCAGGGTCCTCCTCAAAGTAACCTGAGGCAAACCTTAGGGTAACCACCTGCTGAAAATCAGGAACCAAAGTTCCGGAAACAAACCTGAAATACTCCCAGATTCAGAAAGGGAATCACTTCCCTCCATGAATGTGATGCTATCAGCTTGCATTGAGGTTCCCTCTCTGGGTCCTCATGGCAAAACAAAAGCTTTTAACGACTCTGAAGTCATTTTCTCTTCAAGGTATGAATGCCTGTTTAAGGCAAACTACAATTAGGAAAGCTCTGGAAAGACACACTCAGAGTTCTCCTTTCTCAGTGAGTGACGGTTTCACCTCAAACAGCCAGCAGCTATGAGTGGGGCCGAAGGGGCTGACCTGAGCCAGGCCTGGGGCAACACAGGCCCTCGGGGGCAACACAGGCCCTCGGGGGCAACAGATCTATATCCCCCTACAAACTTCCAGGCCTTTCTTCAACGCTTCCCCTAGTGGGAAGAGATCGACTCCATTTAGAAACAAGGATAAAGGCCCTGAGCTGAAGACTTTGACAACTTTCAGCGGGGGAGGGCTGGTGCTGCCCTAGAATCTCCCGGGAAAGAAAGCTCGGAGATGGGGAGAGGTGAGAAGGAGGAGATGAGAAAAAGGAATAGGGACAGGAGTGGGAGGGAAGGGGGCCCCAAGGTGCAGGGAGGAATTAGGGCCCCGTGAACCAAAGCTGGGGCTCCCTCCCTGCAGCCCCACTTCTGCAGTGAGGACCCTGGATCCCGGGTCGCTGCGGTTCAGGGCGCCTGGGGCCCTCAGAGCCGGTCCGGCCCACTCCGGTGTCTCCTCTGTTAGCCATTCCGGACACTTGCATCTAAGGCACCTGCTTTTTCCCAACTGCTCTTACCACACCCCTCTCTGCGCCTCTCCCTGCACCGGGGTCTCCAGCTTACATTCCTGAGCGATGCCGGGTCCCTGCCAAGGCAATGGCTAGCGCTGGCGGGGGTCGGTGGGGGGGTACACCCCTCCTTCCGAGTTCTCCCCAGGGTGAGCCCTTCTCTGCTGCGCCTCCCCAACCGGCCGGTGGGAGGCCCCAGGCCAGGACGCACGCTCCGGGGGACCGGCGGCTGGGCGCTCCGGGCCGGGATGCTGAACCCCAGACCGCGGAGCGAGGAGACTCTCCCCTCCCGCGGAGGCCCGCTCCCACTGGGCACTAGTGGCAAGGGGACAACAGCCTTTGTTCTCCCGGGGCTTGGCGAGGCTGCGCGGCCGAGGCGCAGCGCGGGCGGCGCCGGGGCACCCGGATTGCTCACTTTTGCACGCGGCGTGTCGAAGGTTGCAAGCTCCTGCCTTCTGGGGAGGGGGCAGAGAGTTGGGGAGCAGGGGGTGTGAGGGGGAAAGGAGCGTGGGGGAGGGGGTTTGCGTCTCGGCCAGGCTCTTTGTTTGCATTGGGGGCGGGGAGAGGGGGGTGAAGGTGGATTGGAGCTTGGGTTTGCGAGTGCGGGGCAGATTCCTGAGTATGTCACCATGTTGCACCCGCGCAGCACACATAATGCACACTCGCGCACACGCACACACAGGCACTCGCACACACGGGCGGCCAGCCGGCCGCAGGCAGCGCTGTTCCCGGCGCTCCAGGCTGCAGCAGCTCCGGCCGCCCGCAGCGCCACCACGGTGCGTCCAGAGGGGGAGTGGGAGAGGCTGGAGGCACTCGCGGGGCAACAATTCCACGAGGAAGGAGGGAAAGCGGTGCCACCCAGCCAACCGCCCCCCGCACCCTAGCGGCCCGGCCCCCCCTTTCTCGCCCGGGGTCGCAGAGGTCACGGGCGGCTTAGGCTCCGGCACCGAGGCAGGGAGGCAGCGAGCCGCCGAAGGGCGGCGCGCACGCGAAGGGGCGAGGGAAACCAAGGGAAGGGAAGCCGGCGGAGCGGGCTTACCCTTAGAAGCATCTTTCTCCTCTTTGGGCTTGGTCACCTTTCCACTCATAGATCCCAGCTTGCTTGACAAGGGTCGCCCAGGAGACGGAAGTCCTCGCCGAGCGGGCCGGACTTCGGAGAGTGCTCAGGCGCGGCAAGTGGCGACCGCAAGCTCCCCTCGGTGTGGCTCGGAGCGGGCTCCGCTTTTCCCCCCCGCCGCTGCCGCCGCCGCCGCCGCCGCCGCCGCTGCCTACGAGAGAGTGGGGAGGAAAGGAGCGGGGTGAAGGAGGAGCCGCCGCCGCCGCCGCCGCCGCCGCCGCCGCCGCGAGCCCGAGCGGCCGGCCGCGGGAGGAGCCGCTCGCCTGGCTCCCCAAGTGAAGAGACAAAGCGGCGCGCCGCTCCCTCCGCGCCCCGCGCCCGCCCGCCCGTGGCCGCGCTCGCGCCCCGCGGTGCCGCCGAGAGGTGCGGCCGGGACTCCCGGCTCCGCCGCCGGCCTCCCCGGGCTCCGCGCGGGGGGAGGTCGCCCCGGGCGGGCTCGGCCCGCGCGCCGGCGGGCCGCTCGCCCCCGCCCCTCCCGAGCCGCTGCGGGCCGCCAACTCCCGCAAAATAAAGACCCGAGGGAGGGCGAAAACGATCCCCACAAAGGCGAAAATATTCACTTAAAAATAACGAGCCTCCCCGAAAGGGGAATGTTTGAACATGTGATGAGCAACGTGTGAGCCTGTTACACCGCAGAGCCGCGCAGCTTCTCGCCCGCCGAGCACCGAGAGGGGAGGGTCGCCTCTTTCTTTCGGTCAACGTGCAGGTGGCTAGTATTTTGCCCAAAGGCGGGGGGAGGGATGGTGGCGGGGGGACGGGCGAGGGGCACCCGAGCGGCTCGGAGGTGCTGGAGCGGGAACCGATGGCTCTTACCTGCTCTCTCTCCCTACACCCACACCCCCTCGGAGCTCGCCCGCTCCCTCGCTCGCGCTCTCCTTCCCCAGAACTCTCCGGTCCCAGAGAGCCGCGAATTCAGCCCGCGGCGCCTTCTATATAAACGGCAAGGTGTGGGCACGCGGGGGGGCGGGGGCCGGCGAGGGCGGGGCGCGCGCGGAGCCGCCCGGCGGCTGTAGTAAAAGGAGAGCTCTGCAGGGGCGCGCCGACGTCAGCCGCCGGTTGGCAAAACCCCGGCGAGCCCGGCGGAGAGCGGGCGAGCGTGGCGGCCGGGCGTCCCCGGGCCCCCCCCCCCGTCCCCTCTGTGCCCCCACCCCCACCCCGGGCGGGCAGGGCCTGCGGACGCCGCCGCCGGAGCGGGCTCGCGCTGTGGGCCGCGGAGATCGAGGCCCGGCGCCCCCTCCCTACCCCGCACCCCACCCCAGCCCCGCGCCACCCCGGGGTAGCCCCTCAGCTCCCAGCGCCCCGCCGTCCCGCCGCGCCGCCCGGGCCCGCGCCCGTCGCCACCTACACTTTTGGGGACTCCGCTGTTGGCAGCGGCCCGCACCGAGCGCTGGAATCTCAGTCCGGGAAGTCGGCGACTCCTCGCCTGCGGCCGGCAGCCCAAGTTGAGACAGCCGGGCTCTCCGGGCCGCGAGAAGGGCGCGCTGGGATCTGGATGTCACTGGGGCAGAGAGTGAAACTAACCGCGGTGGCTGCCACCTCCCGCCCCCACCCCCACACGCAGGCCCCTCCTCCTAGGGCTGAGCGCTCTGGTTGGCAAACTGGGCGCAAAGAGTGCCCACCATCCAGGACAGCCAACCCCAACCGGACGGAGTGAGGTGGCAACTGGGAGCGAGGGCTGCAGAGGGAGAAGTGGGATGGCACGTCGCCTGGGGCACGCCGGTGACAAAACACAGGGAAGGTCCCCGAAGATTTGAACTAGAAGGCATACCGCTGGCAAGTGGCACGAGAGGCGGCGATTGGGGCGGGAGAAACAGCCAAGGAAAGGGAAGGAGGGACCCAGTAGTCTGGAATCAGCCCTAGGACGACCTGGGAAACCCTCCCCCCCCCCCCATCATGGGCCCGTTCGGGGCGCGCGGATACCCCGAGGCTCGAGGCTCGGCTCTCTCTCGGTTGAGGGGCTGAGCACGACTCGGTCCTCAGGGCCGTCCATTAATCAGACCAGAGGCTCCAGCCTGGCGGAGGAGACTTGCCAGCGACTCCCACGCAGAAAATCCGCTTCCCCTCGTCCCACCCAACTCCACCCGCTCCTTAATTCGGTTTCGTTAATGGCATTAAACCAGGCAGAGAAATTATATAGATGGATTAGTCCCACTGAATCCCAAGCGGTAACTCAATTACAAGAGCCTGCTGTGGCTTTCAAGACCAACAGAGTGGGCTGCCTCCCAAGCCAGCCTGGGTCTAAAGGTCGACAACCTTCGAAACTCAATTTGCAGCCCTCAGTCCTGGGGCTGGTAGGAACTCCAGGTCTGTTTTTCCTGTAAATTATATCTAATAATCTGGAGGCTGATGACACAATGTGATTATCCATCCCCAGGCCAGGCCATTAATTAATACCAGTACTTTGGGAAAGAAGGAATTTCTCTCCAAATGACCGGAAATCCAAAGGGGTGGAGACTTGGGTGAGTTTACAGGAAAGGTCCAGGGGATGAGGGTCCACTCCTTAGATAGGGGACACCCAACTGTCGGTCACCATGGATTTAGTGCCCATCTTGCGGCCAAGCAACACGCTAAAAGCTTTACATCATTGTCTTACTTCATCTACGCAACAGCCCTGGGAAGTGTTGGTACTGTGATTTCCATTTTACGAATGAGAACACGGAGGCTCAGAGAGGTTAAGTAAACTTGCCTGGAGGTCACACAGCTGGTAAGTGATGAAGTCTGGACAAAAACCAAACCAAACCAAACCAAACTAGGAGAGCCAAGATCGGAAACAAGATGGGTCTGTCATTTTAGACAGTGCTCTTCCATTATACCATACAGTCTCACAACACTCTTACCAGCCTCTTAAAGGTGGGGGAGGGGGGTGGTGGGAAGCAAGCACATTTTCACTGGACCTATCTGCCAGTGCTGAACTCCTAAAACTTGGCAAACTCCCTTAACTCAGCGCGCACGTACGCACACACACCCCTATTGTGTACACACAATATTTTCTTTGTCCACACATCCCCAATAAGCGACAAGACCTTCTTTGGGGAAAAAAAGATCAGTCTCCATCTTAGGGGATATTAGGCATGATACCTATGTCCATATCTATCTCAGCTTTCCTGCGATGTTAACATTTCCAGGAAAGTTGGCTCCACAGATAAGACTTCCCCCATCCCCTCCAAACCGTATCTACCAATAGCACCTCCAGCAAAGGTAACTTTCCTGAAAGCCAGATATCACCCTGTTCCTTGAAGGACACTAACAGTTAACATGTAACTAAACCTAGGTTAGTTCATGTGATTCCGATCAGTTGAAGAGATGTCTGTTTCAAAGTATTGGTGGAATCTGTCTATCCATGAACACAAATAGGTAAAATAAAGTGTTTCTTCAACACAAACTACTCTGCAAAAGAGAAAATCAGAAAATAAAGAAAACAGACACCTCATGCGAGAACAATATAGCGACGTGCATCCGTCCATATGGGGGCAAGTCAGGGACATGGTGAGTGCATGCAGAGAGCAAGGATTATGAAGTGCCAGGATAACCAATCTCATCTAAACAAAGCTACAGACCCTACTAGGGAGGTCACAGGCAGCCGTGAGGGCTCTTCCCTCTTCAAAGCCCTGTGATATGTTTAATATTAACAGAATGTTGTGGGTATTGGCTCAGAAAAGCGCACTCCAGTGCCCCCAAGCTCTGCTTGGTGGCTTGGGATGGTCAGCTGGAAGACCATGCGCCATCTGTGTGAGGGTGTTCAGGGTGCCATCTGTTCCCCACAACCACATGCAATAGTCAAGAAGCATCTCAACAAATTCCTGGCTTAGCCGCTAGTACTTTCCCATCAGGGTGGAAGTACCTTCACTCTTCAGCCTAGCAATTGGCGGGACCTGACCCCTTCTCACGACCTGGTCACCATGGTAACGTGGTCCTGCCCATCTTGTCCCTGCCCATCCTATGAGAGAGAGCTCCATATATCTGATGACACATGGGGCACGGTGTAGTTGCATAACTTGGTCCGGGAATTAAAGCAATGCGCTAAAGCAAAATGCCACATGGCCACACCTCTACAGAGGGCTGGGTGTTTTCCAGAGTAAGGAGCAGAGGCTGGAGTCTTTGAAGTGGAAAGGGTCCTGAGAGTCTCATTCTCCTGGCCCTCCCATCTCTCTGGTGTCTGGATCATGCCAGTCCCCAAATGCCTTCAAGACACCGGCCTCTGGATTCCAGGTTTGCTCATTCTTTAGCAGCTCTGAGCAACGTTTCTGGGCAAGATGCCACATGCTTCCATTGTCCGTGCTGGAGAGTAAGGTTGGGGTGAGTCGGGGCATGGAGGACAGACACACGTAGGGCTTTTTCCTGGCAGATTTGGACTGGCTGAGTGTAAAGCCATTGTCATCAGGCACCACCAAATTAGATGCTTTAGCGACAAGACTGCTTTCTCACTGGCCCAAATGTGTTTTCATTTGCAAAAACGCCTCACAGCAGAAAGCTGGTGCAAAGGGAGGCAGTCTGACCAAAGCTACACTTCCAGGCAGGGTACTTAGGAAAAAGAAAGGCCCACCAGGCCAAGATCTTGGAGGTCGAAGTCACTTTCATGTTTCAGCTTCCATCTTAGCAATTTGAGCCCTGAGATCCAAACGCTAGAGCTCTGAAAGGGATATCGTTTCTGATTCAAACCCTACACTGTTCATCTACATCCCTACTTAAGATTGCAGAGGAGGGGGGTGCCTGAGTGGCTCAGTCAGTTGGGCATCCAACTCTTTTTTTTTTTTTTTTTTTTTTACAAATAGTTTATTGTCAAATTAGTTTCCACATAACACCCAGTGCTCATCCCCACAAGTGCCCTCCTCCATGCCCATCCCCCCTCCCCCCTACATCCATCAGTCCTCAGTTTTTGTCAGCATTCAAGAGTCTCTCATGGTTTGCCTCTCTCCCTGTCCCCCACCATTTCCCCCCTTCTTCTCCCCCGTGGTCATCTGTTAAGTTCCTCCTAATCCTCCTATACGTGCAAACATATGATATTTGTCCTTCTCTGCCTGACTTATTTCGCTCAGCATAACACCCTCAAGGTCCATCCATGTTGCTACACATGGCCAGATTTCATTGTTTCTCATGGGCATCCAACTCTTGAAGTTGGCTCAGGTCATGATCTCACAGTTGGTGATTTCAAGCTCCATGCTGGGCTCCACACGAACAGCGTGGAACCTGCTTGGGATTCTCACTCTCTGCCCTTCCTATGCTCTCGCTCTCTCACTCAAAACAAACAAACAAACAAACAAACTTTAAAAAAAAAGATTGCTTTCAATCGGAATCTCATTGCGAATTTCTGTGATGAAAGACTCAGGTAAGAGAATCTGCAGAGATGGTCACTGTGGCAGTTTTAACACATGGTCCCTGGGCACTACGACCTCTCACCTTGATCCTGGGCAGGCTTGTAACTGCTTCAATCTACAGAGTACGGCAGAAGTGATGCTCTTACTTTTAGGCTATAGGAGAAAAGGCCATGCAGCTTCTGCTGCACCCTCTTGGGATGAGAGCTCTGCGGAAAGCCAGCGAGCCGCCATGCACAAAATCTGCCTACTCTGGGCTCTCTGGCGGATCTTGCTAGCGGAGCCCCCAGCTGACAGCCAGCGCCGATTACCAGCCGAGCAAGAGACCCATCACGGGCGTCCAGCCCAAACCACCACACGACGGCAGCCCCAGCTGGCCTGGGATTGCGACCCAGTGAGACACCCCTTGGCAGAGAACTCTCCAGTGGGGCCCTTGTCAAATTCCCAGCCCATAAAGTTCTGAGCAAAGTTAAATGGATGTTTTCAGCTGCTAAGTTTTAGGATACTGAGCTATACAGAAACAGCAACCAACAGGTTTTCCTAATCCTGCAGGCATATGCGGCTCCACCCTCTAGAGGTCAAGTCCCCTTGAATCCAGGCTAGCCTCATGACTTGTTTTCACCCAGAGAAAGTGGCTGAAGTGATGCTTTGCCAGTTTGAGGCCTTGCCTGTAAGAGATCTGGCAGCTCCCCTTTTTCCCTGGGTGAAGCCAGCCCCGGTAAGAAGGAAGATAGCCCGAGACCTCTGGTGTGAGGAAGCCCAAGGTGTCTATATGGAGAGGTCATGGGAAGGACACCCAAGGAACTCGGCTGATGGTGAGAACACAACTCCAGATGTATGGCCCCAGTCAAGGGAGCCCAGCCAGCTTCCCCTTTTGAGCCGGGAGGCCCCAGACTTCACAGAGCCAAGAGTCATCTCACCGCACCCTGTCCAAATTCCTGACCCACAGATTTATGTGCAGAATGGCTGTTTTAAGCCCCTCAGTTTTGGGGTGGATTGTTACATACTATTAGATAATACAATTAGAAATAGATAACTGAAATGTGAATCCTAGAACCATTTTGGGACCACCCTGTCTCCTCCATTCCTTGGTTTTCTTACAGACCAGAATAAGTTTTAAACCAGGTAAAAGTTTTAAGACAGAGGGATGTCAATGATTTATCCAAAAATAGCTTAATACTAAGACCGGTCCAATCTACATAAATGTGCTTTTCTGCCTCTCTTGAAATCGAACATTTGGACCATTATGATGCAATGTTGGGAGGCCAGTCAAGAATGAACATTTTTAGGGGCACCTGGGTGGCTCAGTGGCGCCTGGGTGGCTCAGTCAGTTAACCGTCCGACTTCAGCTCAGGTCACGATCCTGCGGTAGTGAGTTCGAGCCCTGCATCGGGTTCTGTGCTGACAGCTCAGAGCCTGGAGCCTGCTTTGGATTCCATGTCTCCCTCTCTCCTACCCCGCTCACACTCTCTTTCTGTCTCTCAAAAATGAATAAACATTAAAAAAAAAAAAAAAAAGAATGAACATCTTTAGGGACACCCGGCTGGCTCAGTCAGAAGAACATGCGACTCCTGATCTCAGGGATGTGAGTTTGAGCCCCACGGTAGATGTAGAGATGACTTAAAAAAAAAAAAAAAAAAAGGTAAATACATTTAAAAATAAATGAATGAACATCTTTAAATGTTTTGTCATGATCTTGTCCAGCGAAGGAGGAAACAATGAGCTACAGCTTGTTCAAGGATTCACTCAGGCTCCCAAAGACAGAGCATCGCTGGGCAGCACTGGTTTTCCACTCGGGATCTCCAGCATCCCCATGGCATTCAGAATGTCCCCTGTCAGGAGGCACAGGTGATTAAAGGTGGCCTTTTCCGCACAGCATGCTTCCGATGTTCCTACATCAGAAACAGAGGGCCAAGCCACCATCTCGCCCAGCAAATAACACACCAAAGACTTTGGGTCAGGTCAGCTCCCAGAAGATTTTCAAATCCTGTTCTAGTCCTTACGGTGACAACATCCATGGAAAAGACTTCAGAGAGAACAATTTTATTTGTTGAAAACTTACGTGGTCCCCACACTCTGATTTGTCCACATCTAGAATCCTTGAGATTGTATGCTCCTACATGACACGGGGTGGGTTACACTCTTCTAAAACTCCCTCGCCTCACACCCATCCCACGGTTTACGTGGGATGTGCACGTGGCACATCAAAGTCATGGCAGATAGCCTCATGACTGTAACATCATTGATTTAAGATACTGGGTTTCTTGCTCTGTAGTAACATTTATCCTGATTTCGCAACGCTATTCTCAAGGCGACCCTGAGTTAGTGACTGTTCCTATCTCCGTTTTCCAGATGAGCAAACCAGCTCAGAAAGGTGAAGGCCGCAGGGAAAGGGACACACAGGATTGAGACTCATGTGGCACCTTCCACTTCCAAAGTCCCCCATCTTTCCACTATATGACCCAGCATGTGTTCTAAATGTTCTGGAATAATTAGGGCCTCTAAAATCTCCCCAAAGATGAAGCCAAGCATTAGAGCAAGAGCAGAGACCTCAGGGCCTACTGGGCTTTCATTCACTTCCTCTCAGCATCTGCCCATCCATGGGGTAGGCATGGACGTGGGCTGTCCAAAGTCCCCTTGCAGGAGGGGCAAGAGCTATGGAGCACGTGGTCGGTGTGCCGCCTCTGGAGGTCAGCTCCCCCGGCATCTGCCTCAGCTGCGGAATCCTGACCTCACCTGAGGCCGTGCCCTTCCTGGGGCAGGCCCCATCCAGGGCGCAAGAGAGGCTGGGTGCCATTTTGGATCAACACCAGTTCTCTGACAGACAATCCTCGCTCCTGAGCTCCCCATTCACTCGGCCAACGCTTTGTTGGGCCTGCTTCGTGGTTCATTTCTACCTTCTGCCCAACCCTGCCTCCTCTCGCCTTCCTTTCACAGCCAGTGACCCCTAACGCATAGCTTCCATCACAAACGTCACCTGCCTCAGAGATGGTAGCCTGGGACTTCTCTTTATCTCTCCAACCCTGTCTTTTTTTGTCCAGGCTTTTGACAGAGATGCTGAGAATCTCCCCCTTCCTCTGCCAGTTTAAGTGAGCATTTGCCTCCTGCTCCCCTATCTTCTTAGGAAGTGGCCTGGAGCCTTCTCTGGTGCCCCAGGGTTTGGGACTTGGGGTTCTACCTCCCCACAGAGCACAGATGCCCAGCTGGGACCGTAAGTAACCGGTAACATTGTAGGGAAAGAGGAGCAAGCTGCCAAGCTGCGTTTCTAATGAGGAGACACTTGTACCTGCACTTGCCTCGCCTTGAAACGATCTGTAACCCAGTTGGTGTGACTTGACGTGGCACCGAATGGACGGGCACCTGGCACGCAGTTGGAGCGACTGTGCCGTCACACCGTTCCTGTGACAGTACCCGCCACGCTGCAGCTAACCACGTCTCCTCTGAGGGACCGCCCCCCTCCTTAGTCTCCCACTTCGGCCAGTACAACCTCCGGTGCCCTCGCCCACCGCCAGGGTCTAGCACGACTGTTCCCTCTGACTTTGTCCCCACATGTATTCCATTCTGTCACACAGAGCCTCCCTCCTCCTCACGTCACCCAGCCCACGAGGATCTGCTCTTGCGCGCTTGTGGAGGGAGCATCTCAGGTCGGTGATGGGAGACTGGCCCCACGGATGCCAGGCCAGCAACAGAGGACCCCCTCAGAGGGCCCCCACACACCGCGGAGGGACAGAGGGAGCCGCACCATTTCTCTTCCTGGCAAGCATGCGCCAGAAGCATTGACATCGCGCTAGACTGATGACCCAAACCAGAGGAGGCAATTAATAGACGGTGCTTTATAGAAACTGCTGTTTCACCCCTGCAACTGTCCCCCAAGCTAGATAGGGTCATCCTTTATTTACAAATAATGAACCAAGAAAGGGCAATTCACCTGTTCTGGTTCCCACGGCTACTGAGTCACACTAGCGGGATTTGAACCCAGGCCTTTGGGTTGCAAAAGCCTATGCATGTCGCACTGCCAGATGCTGACGAAGTCCAGAGGGCTTGGGTACCTGTCTTGGCACTGGTTGGCATGGGCCACAGGATTCTGGAAGACTCCATGCCAAAGCTCTAGCTTTGGTGTTAGTGGACAGGGCACCTGTGAGAGCAGTAACAGAGCATGCCAGTCGAGAGGGCTATGGCACTGCTGAAGCCAAGGGGGGAGAGGTCCCCGGGCGCGTCCACAACCCTCCACTGGTATTCTCTGGTCCTCCTCTGGGGCGCTGGGCTACACTGGTGGTTTTCAGCTCGGCAACCACTGCCACTGCTGACTGAGGCCAGAGCTGGGTTTCCCAGGGGCCCCTCCCCTGTGTGCCTCCGGGTTGGCATGTGCCACTGAGACAAACTCACTGGAGACTTGGAAGGTGGGGATGAAGCAGACATCACTGTTCTCGGGGCACCTCGGTGGCCCTGTCGGTGAAGCATCCTAGTTTGGCTCAAGTCCTGATCTCACAGTTCTGGAGTTCAAGCCCCGCATCGGGCTCTGAACTGAGAGTGCGGATCCTCCTTCGGATTCTCTGTCTCCCTCTCTCTGCCCATCCCCCCCCCCCAATAAATAAACATTTTAAAAAAAGAAGCTGTTGATCTCAAGAGGCTATAATAGACAGCATGGCTTTACAGGTGTCTCTATGAGGTTCCGCTTCCTGGTCACCTTCCTGGTGACATCTCAGAATACCAGTGAGTTCTGGCTTCCTCACTGCCCCCAATGCCTCTACTTGAAGTTATTACAGACATTTGTCTGATACTCTGGTGTGAACATTCTGGACCTTCACTCTCCTGGCTCCTCCCACTGCCACTGTGTGTGTGTGTGTGTGTGTGTGTGTGTGTGTGTGTGTGTCTAGTTATCTGTTTATTTACTTAACCCCTTACTGCAATATTTTAGAGGCTCTATTTTTACCCAGACACTGATATAGTGTTCACCCTGAACCTCACTACAAAAAGCAATTTCCCAGGAAGTAAAAGAACTAAGGTCCATATAAAGGACTTCCTTTTTTTTTTTTAAGTTTATTTATTTATTTTCTGTGTGTGTGTGTGTGTGTGTGAGAGAGAGAGAGAGAGAGAGAGAGAGAGAGAGAAAGAGAGAGAGAGAGAGAGAATATGAGTAGGGGAAGGGCAAAGACAGGGGAGAGAAGGAGAATCCTAAGCAGGCTCCACACTGACAGCACAGGTCCGATGTCAGGCTCAAACTCACAAACTGTGAGATCATGACCTGAGCTGAAATCAAGAGTCAGATGCTCAACTGACTGAGCCCCCCCAGGTGCCCCATCTTTTTTTTTTTTTAAGAACCCACAGCATGTTCTGGCGAGATGGTGACCCAAATATGGGTGGGTTCCCACTTCCAACTCTAAGCTGGCTGCTTCTCCTCGGCCACATGGCTATCGGGATCTGTGGAGAAGAGCTGGATGGGAACGCCTAGACACTGTGGGAACCTCGCACAAAGAAATGTTGTCAGGCTTTCTTCCTTGAGTGCTGAGCAAAGCCTGGATCCGGTGTCAGAAAGGCCCAGCACAAGGACACGTGGAGACTGGGAAAACAATATCAGACCTGTGTTTCCGGGCTCCTGGGCCTCCAAGGGGAAAAGAAAGCATAAACAAAAGTAGCGGACCAGGTCAGCGTAGAGAGGGACCATGTAAAGAGGCATGGGAAGAAGGTGGCTTCCTACTGATTGAGAGCCTCCTAGCACTTGGAAAGCTCTGGGAGATCCCTTCCAGCATCAGCTGACCCGTATGGGCTGATGACAAAATTGTTTACAACCATCTCTGTGGGTCCAGCAACCAACCAGCCCCCAGGAAATGGCTGACGAAGCAACACGCGCCTAAAGAAATAGACTGTGGGGAGGAGACACAAATGACAACTTCAACAACAAGAATAACAATACAGGAACATAGACAGAGATTCAAGTGCAGCCTAAAACTAGACTTTCTGGAACCACACAGTGTGATTCCCCAAATAGCTTGGTACGTAAATAGAAGAGGACGACCACTGCCAAAGCCCCAAGGAGTAACCTAGAAGGTAAAGGAGAAGGAGGTATCACAGAGCACAGAGCCAAAACTGCCACAAGAGGGAAATCATGGAGGAAAATGTAAGAGATGCAAAGATCCTGAAGAGGTATTCTAGAAGGAGAAGAGGGAAGAGAGAGAGGAAGGCCGGTACTTTTTTTTTTTTTTTTAAGGTAATAATGAGGCGCCTGGGTGGCTTAGTCGGTTAAGCGTCCGACTTTCGCTCAGGTCATGATCTCGCGGTTCGTGGGTTCGAGCCCCGCGTTGGGCTCTGTGCTGACTGCCAGCTCAGAGCCTGGAGCCTGTTTCAGAGTCTGTGACTCCCTCTCTCTCTGACCCTCCCCTGCTCAAGCTGTCTCTCTCTCTCTCCTAGAAATAAGTAAAACATTTACCAAAAAAAAAAAAATAATAATAATAAAGGTAATAAAAAAGAGCTTTTCTGAGCATAACATATAATACATTTGAATAAATAAATAAATTTTATAATAAATAAGCAATATAATAAAACTTATATAAAATTCTATAAACATAAAATTTGAATAAATCATTTTTTCAGGACTGTTGTAGTCACTGTTTGGAAGTTAACGAATACACTCTTGGAGAACCACTGGACCAAAGGGAAATTAGAAACTATCCAGAAAGCAACTAAAAAGAACATTTTAACCCAAAACCTACCTGGCACAATGAATGCTATACTCAGACAGAAAAAAAAAAAAATTGCATTCTTAAATGTCTTCAGTATTCAAGAACAAAGACGAAAAATTAAAGGGACATCGTTTTTCATCTTTGGAGATTTACAAATGAAGAACAAATGACACTAAAAAGAACCAGGAAGTGGGGCACCGGGGTGGCTCAGTCGATTGAGCATCTGACTTCAGCTCAGGTAACGATCTCATGGTTCGTGGATTGGGGCCCCGCATCGGGCTCTGTGCTGACAGCTCAGAGCCTGGAGCCTGCTTCAGATTCTGTGTCTCCCTCTCTCTCTGACCGTCCCCTGCTCATGCTCTCTCTCTCTCAGAAATAAATAAAAACATTAAAAATTAAAAAAAAAGAAAACCAGGAAGAGGCTTTAACAACAGAAAAGGTGGAGTTAATGAAATAATGAAATAATCAGAGCTTGTTCACTGGGATGACCAATAAAACAGATAACCTTCTTCCAAGTCTGATTAAAGAAGAAGAAAGAATAAATATGGACAAGACTGGACATGGAAAAGTATACATAAAATGTTTAAATAATTAGAAAATGACCACATTAAATGCTACATCAGCAAATGTGAAAAGCTAGAGGAAAAGGAAGTTGTTTTGGAAACTAAAATTAACCCAACAGGAAGTGCTGAATAGGTCCATTATCGCAAAAGAGACTGAAAAAAATGAATAAATGTCTACTACTAAAAGTCATCATAACAAAGTGGTTCATCTGTTTTAATTCAACTTATCTTTAAAACAAGCAATTTCAAGATCATTTAAACTATTCCAAGCCATAAAAAAGAACAGTCCCTTCATTCTTTTTGCCCAGCTCTACTGGAATATAATTGGCATGTAACATTAGGTACGTTTAAGCTGTACAATGAGATGATTTGAAACATATATATTAGGAAATGTTTACCAAACTAAGGTTAGTTAACCTATCCTCCACCTCACATGATTACCTTTTTGTTGTTGTCATTATAATGAGGACATTAAGGATCCACTCTCACTGCAATTTTTAAGTATATAAAACAGTACTGTTAACCATAGTCATCGTACTGTATGCTAGATCCCTGGAACATATTCGTCTTATAACTGAAAGTACTATTTGACCAACATCTAAGTGTTTCTACCACCCCTCAGCCACTATTAAGTCATTCTTCTCTCTGTTCTTATGAGTTCCATGTTTTTAGATTCCACATACAAGTGGAATACACACACACATGTGTATGTATATATGTATATATATGTGTGTACACATACAAGTGGAATATATACACACACATATGTATATGTGTGTGTATATATGTATATGTGTATTTACGTATATATACATATGTGTGTGTATATGTGTGTGTGTGTGTGTGTATATATATATATATATATATATATATATATATGCCATATCTTCTTTTTCCGTTCATTCATCAGTGGACACCTATTTCTTGCCTGTTGTGAATAATACTGCAATGAACATGGTAATGCAGGTACTTCAAGATAGTGATTTCTGCCTCCTTCAGGTACATACCCAGAAGTGGGATTGCTGGAGCATATGGTACTTATATTGTTAATTTTTTGAAGAATTTCTATACTGTTTTCCACAGTACCCAGACCAATATATACATTCCCCCCAGCAGTGGACCACAGCTCCCCTTTCTCCACATCCTCACCGGCATTTGTTATCTTTTGTCCTTCCGATACCAGTCTCTCTAACAGGTGTGAGGTGATATTTGTATTTCCATGATTATTAGTGATGCTGAACACATTTTCACATACCTCTTGGACACACCTGTATGTCTTCTTTCAAAAAATGCCCATTCGGGTTCTTTACCCATTTTCTAATCGGATTTTTTTTTGTTGTTGTTGTTGCTATTGAGCTGTATGGATTTTTTTTTAATACATGGTAGATATTAATCGTTTATCAGACCCATAGTCTGGAAATATGTTCTCCCATTCTGTAGGCTGCCTTTTCATTTTGTGGTTTCCTTTGCCACGCGGAGGTTTTTTGTTTAATGTTGTCCCACTTCATATTTGCTTTTGTTGCCTGTGCTTCTGGTGTCGCATCCAAAACCACCATTGCCAAGACTAATGTCTTGGAGCTTTTTCAAGTTTTACAGTTTCAGGCCTTACAATTAAACACTTAATCCATTTTAAGTTAATTTTTTGTGAATGGTGTAAGATAGTGGTCCAATTGCGTTTTTTGCATAGGAATATCCAGTTTTCCCAACACCATATATTGAAGAGACTATCCTTCCCCCACGGAGCATTCTTGCTCTCCTAGTGGCCTCTTGATTCTGTTCCATTAGTCTATGTGCCTGTGTTTATGCCAATTGCATACTGTTATGACCAGTATAGGTTTGTAATACAGTTTGAAATAAGGAAGTGTGAGGCCTCCACATTTCTTCTTTCTCAAAATTTCTTTTGGCTATTTGTGGTCTTTTGTGGCTCCTAGGATTGTCTGTTCCATTTCTATGAAAAGTGTCATTGGAATTATTTGATAAGGATAGCACTGAATCTCTAGATGGCTTTGGGTAGTATGTGCATTTTAATAACATTAACTCCTCTGATCCATGAACATAGGATATCTTTCTATTTATTTGTGTTTTTGTTTTATCAATTTCTTTCATCAATGTCTTACAGTTTTCAGTGTATAGATTTTTCACTTCCTGGGTTAAGTTTATTCCCAAGTATTTTATTCTTTTTGATGCTACTGTAAATGAGAATGTGTCCTTTCTTTTTCAGATAGTTCATTGTTAGTGTAGTATATAGAAATACAAGTAATTTTTACATGTTGAATTTGTATCCTGAAAATTTACTGATAATAAATTATTGGTTCAATAAGATTTTGATGGAGTTGTTAGGATTTTCTAAACAGAAGATCATGTCATCAGCAAACAGAAACAATTATATTCCTTCTTTTTCAGTTTAGATGCCCTTTATTGCTTTTCCTTGCTTAATTGCTCTGGCCAGGACCTCCAGTATGAAGTTAAATAGAAGTGGTGACTGTAGGCACACTTGTCATATTCCTGATCTTAGAGAAAAGTTTCCAATCTTTCATCTTTGAGTGTGATGTTATATGTAGGTTTGTCATATGTGGCCTTTATTATGTTGAGGTATATTCCTTCTATACACAACCTTTGAGAGGTTTTTTGTTGTTTGTTTGTTTTTTTTTTTACCATGGCAGAATGTTGAATTTTGTCAAATGCTTTTTCTGCATCTATTGAGATAATCATATGATTTTGTCTCTCATTCTATTAATTGATTTATGTGTGTTGAGCCATACTTGTATCCCAGAGATAAATCCCACTTGATCATCATATATGATCCTTTTAAGGTCCTGTGGAATTCAGTTTGCTAGAATTTCACTGAGAAATTTTGCATCTATATTCATCAAGGATATTGGCCTGTAGTTTTCTTTTCTTGTATTACCCTAACCTGGCTTTCTTATCAGGGTACTGCTGGCCTCATAAATGAGTTTGGGAGTATTCTCTTCTATTTTTTGGAAGAGTCTGACATGAATTGGCATTAATTCTTCTTTAAATGTTTGATAGAATTCACCTGTGAGGCTATCATGAGCAGAGCTTTTCTGTGTCAGGAGATTTTTTAAAGTTTATTTGTTAGCTGAGAGAGAGAGAGAGAGAGCACTCAAGTGGGGAAGGGGCAGAGAGAGAGGGAGAGAGAGAATCCCAAGCGGACTCCACACTGTCAGCACAGAGTCCCACGTGGGGCTGAATCCCATGAACTGTGAGATCATGACCTCAGCCAAAACCAAGAGTTGGATCCTTAACTGACTGAGCCACCCAGGTGCCCCAGTTGATGTTTTTTCTATAGCAGTATGTTTCGATTTCCTTCTCCTGCGTGTATCTATTATAAGTGTTTGTTTTGTGGTTACCCTGAGGTTTACTTAAAACATCTTATTGATATATGTGATTTTGGAACTCCTGCCATCAGTATGGTATACCTTTCCCTGCCCCTTAATTTTGGAATAAGCCAAATGACTTTGGGTGAATAAAATGAAGTGGGAGTGTGCTACTACCCAGCCAATACCTTCAGAGTCTTTGTGCATTTCCACCTTCCCTCCTGTGCTTCTGCAATCACTTTGACACCAGACTGGCCAGCCTACTTGCCCTGGCGGGAGGGCAAGAGTTACCTGGGCCAGAGCCACTCCAGCCACAAGAGCTGAAGGCAAACAGCTTCGAAAGGCCAACCGACCTACAGTGCCAAGCAGAGCCATGAAGCCAAGCCCAAACTAGATCAGCTGGACCCCAACTAATTTGAAGAAAACATGAGCAATAGCCAATGACTGTTGTTTTTGAAGGCACTGAGGCATCAGCTGGTTAGTTTTACAGTAACCACTGACATATAGGACTACATTTAGAAATGCAAAGGAGGTTCAGTATCAGCAGATCTGTCCACATAATTCATTGTATCAGTACATTAAAGAGGAAAATCATATGAATAATGACATCAAGAAAGGCTTAAAAGAACTGATAAATTCAGCTGCATTCCTAATACATTTTGCAAACAAATAGGGTTAGAAGAGAATTTCTTAAAATAATACAGACGGGTTACCAAAAACAGATGTGAAATACTACTCCAAATGGCAAAACACTGACCTATGATGTTGTCTCAGAGAGTCTAGCTCATAATACCCTTCCCCCTCAAAACAAAGAACTAATATAAACATCAGAAAAGACATTGATTTCTTCACCTGCTCATGGTATATTTCTACGACGCAACAAATAAACAAACCCCTCTAGTAAAATCTGTGAGACTTACTGAGACTATTTGGTACAGTAAAGAAATACAAGGTTACTATACAAAATGGTGTTTCTCTACTCAAGCAATCAACGCCATGAAATGAAAATAGGAGAAATTATTTCCAAAATAATGAAAAGAGCCCATATAATACACAGGGCTAAATTTAACAAGAAAAGCATCAGACCAGTGTGAAGAAAACAGCAATAGCTTACTGAAGGACATTAGGCCAAATCTGAAAAAAGGGAATGAAAATACTCATAAGAGTTCACATCATAAAATTTTAATTCTCCCCAAATCAATATTTTTAATCCAATTAAAATTCTCAGCATGATTTTTCAAGAGAAAAAGAGTGCATTTATTTATATGCTCAATCTTAATACTTATCCAGAAGACTAAAACCCTAAGAATGGCCATGAGAAATGGGGATAATGAGAGAGACACAACTCAGGCCAGGCATCATAATATCCCCTAAAGTCACCATAATCAGGTCAAAACTTGGTAGTGGCATAGGAATCATAGGCCATTAGATCAGAGAATAAAATAGAGAATATGGAATCGAAACCCATGCCTAAGCATTTAATACGTAGTCAAAACGGTATTTCAGTTCAGTGGGAAAAAGTTGGGTTGTTAATGAACAGTATGGATGTAGCTGGCTATTAATTTGAAAACCTATGTAATTGAACCTATATTTTATGCCAAAACTCAATGTAGCTTCCGGATAAAGACATATTTACATACAGAAACAGTAAAAGTCCTGCTGGAAAATTTGGGAAACTACATGCACAACACAGGAGTCGGGGTACCCTCTGAACCAATCCTTAAAACCCAGAAGTTGGAAGAGAAGCTTGACTCTACGCAATTTTTCACAACTTCGGCACAAGGTACAATAGTTCAAGTACAAGAAATTGGAAACACAGCTGCAGGCAAAGAATAAATGAGGGGCTTATCCCTATCATGTATAAAGAGCTCTTACAAATTGACAAGGAAAAACAACCAATTCCAAAAATAGGCAGAACACATGAAGAACCACCTCACAGATGAAGCAAATCCAAACAGCCAACAGGTTCAAAAAATCCTCAGATTCATGAGTAGCCAGAGAAACTCAACTTTTAAGTAAAAATGAGATGACACTCTCCACTCATAGAACTGTTCAAATTTAAAATGAGTCGTAAAAGGGGCGCCTGGGTGGCTTAGTCGGTTAAGCGTCCGACTTTCGCTTAGGTCATGATCTCGCGGTTCGTGGGTTCGAGCCCCGCGTCGGGCTCTGTGCTGACTGCCAGCTCAGAGCCTGGAGCCTGTTTCAGTCTGTGACTCCCTCTCTCTCTGACCCTCCCCTGCTCATGCTGTCTCTCTCTCTCTCTCCTAGAAATAAATTTTTAAAAAAAAGTTAAAAAAATAAAATAAAATGAGTTGTAAAAAAATAAAAATGCACAATTCCACATTTGTTACATGCTTTTTAAAAAATGGTTGATTTTTATTTGTTTATTTTTTTTAGAGAGAGAGAAGAGAAAGCGCACCAGCACAAGTGGGGGAGAGGGGCAGAGGGAGAAAGAGAGAGAGAGAGAGAGAGAGAGAGAGAGAGAGAGAGGGAGAGAGAATCTTAAGCAGGCTTCATGTTCAGTGCAGAGCCTGATGTGGGCTCGATCCCCTGACCTAAGCTGAAATCAAGAGTCAGACACTCAACCGACTGAGCCACCCAGGCTTTTTAAAAAGCAATGAGACAATATTTAGTGAAATTAAAAGCAACATATATACACTCATCAACCCTGCTATTCCATTCTTGGAAATCTTTCCCAGCATAAGAAAAACAAGTGCATGTAAGGGTATCCATATAAAGGTGTTTATTGCAGTGGGGCTCTTTAGTGACCAGAAAAAAAAAAAAAAAAAAAGGGAGCGGAATAAATGCCTGCTAAAAACCAAATGGATGATTTGTTCTCCATCGATATCATGAAACCCTGTGGCAGCATTATAAGAATGAAACTGAGTAAGTGTGGCTGGTTTATACAGGTTTTGTTTGAACGAGAATAGTAGCAACAATGATAACAGCAAACACTCACATAGGGCAAGGTCCTCAGTGCTCTCTGTATTTTAACTCCCCGAGTCCTCACAGCAACCCTAGGAGATAGGGAGTACTATCATCCTCATTTCCTAGACGAGGAAACTGAAGCCCTAAGGTCACACAGCTAGTAAATGGCAAGAAGCATAAAGTACAGAAAAGTGTGCCATGATAGAATTTCTCTAAAATAATCTATATTTTGAAAGACATGGGGCGCCCGGGTGGCTCAGTCGGTTAAGCGTCTGACTTTGACTCAGGTCACGATCTCACAGCTCGTGGGTTCAGGTCCTGCATCAGGAATCCCCTGCTTGGGATTCTCTCTCAACGTCTCTCTCTGCCCCCCCGCCCAAATAAATAAATAAGGTGAAAAAAAAAGTATAAAAGACATATGCATATATGTGTGTACATATGCATGTTTTACATAATTAGCTGAAAATAAAAACATGGAAGGATTCATACTAGGCTAGTAATAGGGCTCATTGCATATGTTTACATATGCAGCTCGGAACGGGTCCTATCCTTGCCTCATCTAGCGGAATGATTTGAGCTCTGCCGTGCCCAGCGACACTCTCCACACGCGTGTCCTAAGTGTTTCCAGAGGTCCGTGGACAGAGATACTGTCTCCTGAGAAGCTTGGGTTCTTGAAGGAAACATACCCCTTTTATATCAGGTACTCGATGAATGTTCGCAGTGGGAGGGAAATGAGGATGCGTGGTAACAATTCAAATAAAAGCTAGAGAGTGAAGTTCGAAATTACAAGGCTCCAAACAAAATGGTATGGGAGACGGAGTGGGGAAGCATGGAGGCTTCGCAAAATGGTTTTATAAAGAGATGACATTTGAGGGGCGCCTGGCTGGCTCAGCCGGTAGAGCACGCAACTCTTAATCTCCAAGTTAGGAGTTCAAGCCCCACGTTGGACATGGAGCCTCCTTCAAAAAAGAGAGAGAGGTGGCATTTGAGCTAGCTGCACTGTTTCTGAAAGCATGTCAGCATTATACCTTCTGAGGTGCTCCAGACCTGCTGAATCAGAACCCCCAGAAGTGAGTCCCAGGAGCACTATTTTATTTTTTTAAAGTCTACTTATTTATTTTGAGAGAAAGAGAAAGCACGAGGAGGGGAGGGGTGGAAAGAGAGGGAGAGAGAGAAAGAATCCCAGACTCCCGCAGTCAGCACAGAGCCCAGTGCACGGTTCGAACTCACGAACCCTGAGATCATTACCTGAGCTGACGTCAGACGCTTAACTGACTGAGCCACCCAGGCATCCCTCTGGGAGCAGCATTTTAAAGGAGCCCTCCAAGTCCTTCTTATTCACACTAAAGTAGAACCCATGAAAACTGGGGCAGATTCGGGTGTGCAGAAAAGTGAGGAAGGACAGAGCAGTCAAAGGCAATAGCATTAGTAAAGCGCTCAGGCAGGAAAGCAGAATGGGAAAGTGTTCGATCCAACCTGACTGAGGTGGGCTGGGGGTGGTGAATAGCAATAATGAGGAATAAGATTCAAAAAGTGGGTTAGAGGGGCGCCTGGGTGGCTCAGTCGGTTAAGCGTCCAACTTGCACTCAGGTCATGATCTCACGGTTTGTGAGTTCGAGCCCCGCATCAGGCTCTGAGTTGACAGCATGGAGCCTGGAGTTGCGCGCTCTGTACCTCTCTCTCTCTCAAAAATAAATAAAACATTATTTAAAAAAAAAAAAAAAAGGTGGGTAGAACTAGACCATGGAGGGCCTGGGGAATGCCAGGAGACAATGTTTGAACTTTATCCTGAGGGCAAAAGAAAATCACTGAGATTTGAAACAGACAAAACAAAAATGGTGCTTCCCAAATCTGGCCGTTTATTTATTTGAGAGATGGTGCCGGCAGGGCAGAGGAGCAGGCTCTGCGCTGTCAGCATGAGGGGCTTGAGCTCACGAGTATCCTGACCTGAGCTGAAATGAAGAATCGGATGCCACCCAGGCACCCCCACCCTCATACCTTTTCAATCTGCGTTTCCAGGGATGTGGCCCAGAAATTACATTCTTTTTTTTAAACCATTTTATTTAAAAAAAAATTTTTTACATTTATTTATTTTTGAGAGACAGAGAGCACAAGTGGGCGAGGGGCAGAGAGAGAGGGAGACCCAGAGTCCGAAGCAGGCTCCAGGCTCCAAGCTGTCAGCACAGAGCCCGATGTGGGGCTCAAACTCACAAACTGTGAGGTCATAACTTGAGCCAAAGTCAAAGGCTTCCCCAACTGAACCGCCCAGGCACCCAGAATTGTATTCTTAAATAATCTTTCCAGGTGATTCCTGGCACTGGTTCATGAAATGGAGTCTGGGAGTCATTGCTTTACTGACCAATGCATTCCTGAAAAGTTGTTTGTTTGTGGAGATTTTATTAGTGGAGTTACTTGGTGAAAGTACTAGCAAGTGTGCTTAGAGGCAATCTTCGGCGAATCGCTTTCTCTAGGATGCTTCCATAAAACCCATATGCAATCTGAATGCAAAAACCCTGGACAACTTTCGATAAGATGTGACAAAGTATGTGGGTACCAGCACCCACTATTAATGATGCCACACGGCTGTACAGGCACAGCATGGGGGAAATGATCCGAAAGGCTTCGTCTAGCTTTGCCAGCAACACGAATGAACCTTAAGTAATAATATCAGAAAGGAAAAGGTGCTAGTGGGATGTGTTGCCCACAGAGCCATGGCTTCGAAATGGAAATATCCACCATGTATCCGTTTTGAGGTCACAGGGAAAGTTGAAGCAACAATCTAAGGATAAAAGTAGACAGTCCCTCATCCCAAATTATGCTCCAAGAAGAATTACACACCATATGACTGCCAAGATGTTTCTTCTAGGTTTGAGATTTTCAGTTTATGTTCTTTGGCCATGCATCTGCTGTGAAGATGGACGAAAGAAAACAAAGTGGGGAGGGGATATATTGTCCAAGGATCAGTTAGTAACGCATTCTTCGACAAAATGCACGTGAGTCTCCTTCTGAAGATTTGTTTCTTCCAGCCACGTAATATTTTAAGATTATGATTTTCATTTAAAGTAAGCATGTCTGGGGCGCCTGGGTGGCTCAGTCGGTTAAGCGTCCGACTTAGGCTCAGGTCATGATCTCACGGTCTGTGGGTTCGAGGCCCGCATCGGGCTCTGTGCTGACAGCTAGCTCGGAGCCTGGAGCCTACTTCAGATTCTGTATCTCCCTCTCTCTGTGACCCTCCCCTGCTCACGCTGTCTCTCTCTCTCTCTCAGAAATAAATAAAACATTAAAAAAACTTTTTTTTAAAATAAAGTAAGCATATCTGCTACTGAAGTGTCTGCTTACTGACATGAAAACACCATAGTCTGGCAAGCTGGATGGCTGGCATATGAGTCTTAGCACAGTGCTCTAAAGTCTACCTTAAGCAAGAAATTGGTAGTATTTAACCTTCCAACGATGAAGGGAGCCTCTTTTTTTCCTCCGAGGGCTCATCTTACCCCCAGAAATTTCCAGCCACCCTTCATTTCCAAGTCCTTTTCCAAGGCCCGCTGCTATAAACAGGCTAGAAATCAGAGAGGAGTCCCAACAGCAGTATTTCAGGAAGGAAATGGAATCGAAGCAAATCTTTTGTGTACCTGAGCTGGACTCCCTTCTTTCCCAGGGACGGCCTGAACTATGGGAACCCCCGCTCTAGGCCGCTCTATGTGACTCTCTCTTGCTGTAGAGCGGAAAAGGTGAACACAGATAACCAATGCCCTGAGCCGAGTTCACATTCTCGGGGTTAATAGGGAAGGACCAGGGGACTACGATAAAGCAGCTCCGGGTTGAGGAGTTGAGAAAGAGTTAAATTCACCATCTGAGGCACTTTCCTGCTGGCGAATCCCTTGATTTTGGAGGGAGGGGGATGCGAGAAAAGGAAAAAAAGTCCCCAGTCATTACTGTGGCTTGATTGAGGAAAGGAATTACTTCCCAAACATTACTGCGGCTTCATCAGTGTGTTGGGGGCATGGACTTTCACTTAGGAGCTCCGTCCTGCCCTGCCCTTCACCCCCTGCCCTAGGCCGAGGAAACCCACGCAGGGGTTAGCCCAGAGGATCACAATTCCAGTAGCATTTCTCCCAATTAATTTGCCTTCACCTACCTTTGAAGTGGTGGTGACGCAGTGGGCCTGGCAGTGAGAAGAAAACAAGATCCCACCATAGACTAAAATCTTAAAGGGACCTGTCGTTATTAGTGCCAACGGTCACGCGTTCCCGGGGGGAGGAAGCCTCTTGGTCACATCGTCATCGTGCGTTTCTGAAATCTGCAAGGGTCTGCATCTGAGTCAAAGCACCTTCAGCTCCCTAGGCCCCTCCTGGCTTCAAGGGCTCTGGGCAGGGACAGCAAAGAGTCCAAGGTAACTTCGGGGGTCGGCGGCCCCTGTGTGGTCCGCATCAGACTGTTCTGAGGAGTGGTAAGTCACAGGGTCTATACCGCGGCTATTTTTAGTGAAACCAAATTCCCTCCCCAAGTTCTCTTGCTTCCAACTTGTCCTAAGTGTAGGAGACCAGCTGTGGTCGGATCATCTTACTGGGCCAAGGCTCTGTCAAGGCGCAGGGACCAAATGAGGGAGGCGGAGCAAAGAGCTGGCGACTCCTGGCGCGCTTTTTCGCTGTCTCAGGCACCTGGGGGGGGGGGGAAGGAGGGGGAGGCGTCCTTTGGAGAGTGTTAGGACTCCGAGCAGTGGGCATTCCCCTCCAATCTGGGAGAAACTGGTAGCTAGATGATATTAGAGAGGAAAATTGAGAAGTTGGCAGTCATTTCCCTGTCTTCCCCAATTCCTAGCTCTCTCTCTTTGTTTCTCCTCTCCCTCTCTCTCTCTCTCTTTCTCTCTCTCTGTCTCATATGCACACACGTGTGCACACACTGGCATGTCTGTGCCACTCTCTGCAGCCAAACCCGGATACCGGCCTGGCTCGCTAGAAGGATCTAGAAAAGAATGCCCTCATCCAGGAACCAGGCCAGTGGTGAAAAGTCTGAGAGCTGATGCCTAATCACATTGCAGCTGTCACTGTTTCAACGGGTAGTTTTAATGGGGAAGCAACTTCACGGGACATTTCTTTGGGCCCCAAACCTTGGCCAGAGGTGTGAATTCAGAAGCAGACAGCGAATTCAGAATCAGGGATTCTGAGAGTGCTCACTGCCTTCCCCAGATTCATCTAGCTGAGCAGTTAACAGCCTGTGCACCACGACCCGTTAGGTAGTAGGGAAATCTATGTAGTGGGCTGTACCAACACTTAAAAATGGAAAGAAATAAAATAAATAAAGACAGGACACTGGAACAGAATTGAACACAATAAAGCGGGCTAGTTCTGTGAACTTTTGTGTATTCAATCACCGCATGGAATAGATTGCTTCCGGCTGGTCACCACAACATTTCCCTTTTTTGGAAAACACTCATCTAGATGATTTGGTAGAAAAGCACGTGAAGACAAGCCCTCGGGGCACCCCCAGTTTTGCAAATACTACTTACGCGACTACGGCTACTATACCCACTATTTGGGGGTTTCCTCACGTGTCAGGCGCTATTCTAAGTGTTTCATGTTCATCGTCTTATTTAATACTTGTGAAAGCCTGAGGCAAATTCGTCCAGGCTCTACAGGACGAAGAAGCAGTAGGCTCCTGTCTGCAAAGTTGGTGTTCTTTCTTTTTTTTCATTTTTAAAAAGTGTTTCATTTCCTTATTTTTGTGAAAGAGAGCGAGTGAGAGTGAGCAGGAGCTGGGGAGGGGCAGAGAGAGAGGGAGAGAGAATCCCCAAGTAGGCTCCGTGCGGACAGCAGAGAGCCCAACGAGGGGCTCGATCTCACGAACTGTGAGATCATGACCTGAGCTGAAATCAAGAATCACCCAGGTGAGTCACCCAGGCGGCCCTCCAAAAATCTGTGTTCTTAAGAGCTCCGGACCACTTCCCTCTTTAATGGGTGAATACATCGCTACATTCATTCATTAAACACATTAATGAAAATCCTGGCTGTGTCGGTGGCTTTATATAAAATGAGAATGCTTAGAAAAATAATTTCAGATTCCAGGAAACTTTGAGTAACCTCCACAAAAAAAGAGGGTTCAATTTGGAATTCGTTGCCTTTTTGACTCAGCACCTCAGGCCCTCAACCACCCTCGAGATCCTCGGATGGGCATGTGAAAAGCCGGCTGGAAGAATAATATTTCCAGGCACTAGATTTCCATGTCCGTCCCCCTCCGGCTGCTTCCACTCTACCGCCACACAGAAATCTTGTACCAGAGTGCATTTGGCTTTTGTCTTTTTATAGTTTGAGCTAAATTGGTTCAACCACTTTTGAGTTGATGAGGGGAAAAAAAAAATCGTATTTCTTCCACTTCCAAAATAGGCAGCTCTTTTGGGCACACAGAAAGCTCAGAAAAGGCTGAAACTCTAAAACTTCCCACTTCACATATGGGTACATTTAGGTCCTCATTACTTTCAAATTTACTTTTTAAATTCCTAGCGGTTTGCTCCTTTTGCAAACTCCTGGGTTCCGCTGGGATGAGGGCACACCCTGTAGGTTCTAGACCTCAACAAGTGCCACCTAGTGGAGAGTGGGAGGGGTGGGGGGAGGGGGAGGGGCGGGGGAGGGGGAGGGGGGATACCAAACGCCGTCTCCCCCAGAGTTCCCCCCTCTGGAATGCAGTTTAGGCCAAACATGCCGTTTCCTGGGCGCCTGCGTGAGCCAGAGCAGTGTCTCCTGGCTGCTGGCATGGGACTCTCTTCAAACCAGGGATGGCTGAAACTTGACCTAACTGGCTATTCACTTCTCCGTGGCCGCTCTTGGCCACTCATCCGAGCTTCTCTGATCTCTTTGTTTGGAATGCAAACTAATGGACTCATAAACGCGTGCAGCATTTCCAGGGAAGGCGCCCCCCATTGTCACCAGCGACATGACCAGACGCTGGGGCCACAGGTGCCGTCTGGAGTCCAGCCCAAATCTCAGCTCTCCGGCGCGGGGGAGGGGGGTCCCCCCCATCACTTCCTGGCTAGGCTTTGCCCTTAGGGGCAGACCTTCACCCCCACCTGTGGCTACATCCTTCCGTCGCTTTTCAAAACAGGAACAGTTGCCTCCGTCGTCGTCACATTCTCCGGGCTATTCTATTTTTTGCCAGCATGCAATAGGATACTGCAAGCCGGCCCCAGCCAGAGCGGCACCGACCCGACTCCCCACCCCGAGGGCATGCGCCGAGCTAGTCACCACACTCCCGAAAGCACCAAAGCAAAAGAAAAGGGGCTCTACTTCTCAAGCTCACCACTCTGCCTGAAGCTTCCATGAACAAAGGACATTTAATAATAGAATCCCTCCTCTGGTATTTATAGCCCCATTTGCTCAAAGCTGTTTGAGGCTTTATTTTTAAAATCCCAGCCTTTGTCACAACCTCCCGGGAGCTGGGACAGAAGGCAGGGATCAGCAGCTCCACTCTGCAGACCAGGAAACTGAGGCTCAACAAAGAGAGACTAGTCCAAGGATGGACGACAAGCCAAGGCAGCTGAGAAGCGGAAGGCTCGGCCTCGCAAGGCGCCAGCAGATGAGGCTATGGCCCTTCATGTCCCTAGTCATTCATTCTCCCAGCGTCGACCAAGTTCTGATTCTCTTCTCGATGCCACACGAGGCAGCAGGGAAACAGAGAGGAAGCAGTTTATGGTCTCCAGCTTCTTCACCAAATATATTTCAAGGAGACAAAAGGGAAGGGGGGAACTTGATTGAAAGAGATCTGAGAGACAACGTATGGACCTTGTTTGCACCTTGAGTCAAACATAGGAAACGTAAGAACACATTTATGAAACAACGGGGAGAATTTTAAGGCGGGCTGGATACTTGCTACGTGAGCAATTGCTGTTGATGTTTTTAGATGGGATACGATGACAAAATTCCCTTACCATTTAGAGACATACGTTGAAGCGTTTATTGATGAAAAGATACGATGTTTGAGAATGGCTTCAAAACCACATGTGATTGATGGGAGAAAACAGGCTGGGGTAAAGTGGAGGTAAGAATGCCCTGGAGTTAATGATTGCTGTCGCTGGGTAGCTGGTGAAGGTAGCTAATTGCACTTTTCTCTTTAGGTTTTGTGTATGCTTGAAGTTTTCTATAATCTATGAATAAAAATAATTTTTAAAATGAAGTCAGGAGGGGCGCCTGGGTGGCTCAGTCAGTGAAGTGTCGGACTTCGGCTCGGGTCATGATCTCCCGGTTCGTGAGTTCGAGCCCTGTATTGGGTTCTCCATTGTCAGGGTGGAGCCCACGTCAAATTCTCTGTCTCCTTTTTTCTCTGTCCTTCCCAAAGCATGTGCGCGCTCTCTCTTTCTCAAAAATAAATAAACATTTTGAAAAATAAAAAGAAATCCCACCCTCAAATCCAAATAGGCAGAGAAATATGTGTTTCTTTCATTCTACTGCCCTTACTCTGGTATCCCCCACAAAGTAAGCACTTGACTAGGGTAGAATTAATTAAGGTTGAAGAACAATTTTTGTTCGGTTTGGTTTGGGGTAAGCTGTAGCTTGTATTACGTCCCCCTCCATAAAATTCATATGTTGAAGTCCTAACCAGAGTATCGTGGAATGTGATCATATTCGGAAACAGGGTCATTGCACACGTAATTAGTTAACAGATAAGGTCAGCAGGCTAATGGGCCTTAAGCCAATATGACGATGTCCTTATAAAAATGGGAAATTTGGACACAAAGACAGACAGGCATAGAGGGAAGACGGTATAAAAGAGACATAAGGAGAAGACAGGCATCTAGCGGCCAAGGACAGAGGTCTGGAACAGATCCTTCCCTCAGCCCTCAGAAGGAACCAAACTTGCCAGCACCTTGATTTTGGACTTCAAGAACAGAGAGACAATAAGCTTCTGCTGTTTAAGCCACCCAGTGTCGGCACTTTGTCATGGCAGCTGTAGGAATGGAAAACAGCCTATCTGAGGAGTCCAGTGAGCCGCGGTGGAGAAAGCATTCCTTCCACAACCATGTATTATGGTCCTCGGAAGCTGCAGGGACTGCACCAGACACCAAGAGGGAATATAAAGATGACGTTTTGCTCCCAGTGCCCAGATCAATGGGAGTCCGAGAGGTAAAATGTTCACGCACAAGCCTAACACAGGGCAGAACGTAATCCGAACCTCGCAGGATGTACTGATAAAATACCAGCGGGGTTCAGAACAGGAGGAAGGCCTCTTTCAGCTGAGAGAACAAGAGAATAAAGAAAACGAAATTCAAAGGGCATCAATTAGAGGATGTCCTAAGGAATGGGTACCATCTGGATAAGCTGAAATATTGGAAGAGAACATTCCCAGTGGAAAAAACAGCAGAAATATGGGCATTAGAGTGACATAAAAAAAAAAAAAAAAAAGAAGGGACTCTCCTGGGAACAGTTAGTAGTTTGTTACAGCGGAGTCTAAGGTGAGTGAAAAAGAGTCTGAAGACAAAAAGCTGAAAGGTCTCCAGATAGAAAGGCGATTGTAGAAGTGTGAACGTGACACATGATCGTGTCCTGAAGTAGGACAGAGACAGTGCAGAAGGATTTGAGATAGAGAATGTAGCTCAAAATGGACTTACTAATGGCTTTCCCTCAGGTTCAGGGCTACAGCAAGCGAAGAGATCAGAAGTCATGTGGTTTAGGAATCTAACTCCAGACCCAGTAGGGGGCGAGGCAGTGACCAGTGCCGTCGTGAAGCTCGAGACGGGAAGGTGAGGGCCGCACAGAACCGCTAATTACACACTCATTTCATTCCACCTTGAGAAATGCAAAGAAGACAATATATGACGTGCTGAGGAGGTATGAGAGGGAGATCAGCCCCGCCTTAGCGCTCAGAGAAGGAAGGCTGCTCAGAGGAAGTTCTATATAAACTGAGACTGGAAAGTAATGAAAATTGGGAGTGAAAGGGGGACACTGAGAGGGAAGCTTCTCAAGTAAAAAGAAGACTCTGGAAAGGGATAAACCTTGCAAGAAGGTCGGTAAGGCTGCAGCATGTACAGCTAGGGAGAGTTTGGTATGAGGTGAAGTAAAAGAGGCCGAGGCGCGCCTGGATGGCTCAGTCGGTGAAGCATCTGACTTCAGCTCAGGTCATGATCTCACGGTTCATGAGTTCGAGCTCTGGGTAGGGCTGTGTGCTGACAGCTCGGAACCTGGAGCCTGCTTTGGATTCTGTATCTCTCTCTCTCTTTCTCTCTCTCTTTCTGCCCCTTCCCCACTCACACTCTGTGTATATCTCTCTCTCTCAAAAATAAATAAACATTAAAAAAAAATAAAATAAAGAGGCTGAGAGGGAACAGATTGCACACAGGGCCTTCCAGGTCATGGTGAGGCCTGGAGACTTTCTCCAGAGGGCGATGGGAAGCCCATAAATGCTCTAAGGAAGGGGATGACGTGCTCTGGTTTGCATTTTGTTCAATATCCCATGGCACTACTGTGGGAAATTTACTGACGGAGATGGGAGTCCACTCATGGGGCCAACGAGTCGACTATTACAGAGGACCAGGTGAGAGGCGACGGGGGGCTTATTCTGGAATGGGGACGTAAGAGAGAAGTGGGCAGATTGGATCCGAATTTAGCAAACAGAATCAAAAGAACTAGGAGTGGGAAAGGTCAGGGAAGACTTCTGAGATTTTGTGCAGAGCAGGAGGATGGCAAGGGTGGGGATGAGGGTGCAGTGAACATGTTTCGGAGACAGTGACCATCACGAGATCAGGTTTCGGTTTGGTGCCCAGTGCTCGCCAAACGCTTCAGCAAGGGTGTGGTGGCTTCACCAGGCTGAGGGCCAGGTTTGGCTAAGATCCCTTCACTCAGAGCAATCCACAGGCTAAATCAATGAGCATCCCAGGGTGTCATGGTGCCCCACTCCTCATTACTGGCCCTGTGAGCATTTTTAAGGGGACTATGCTGGGTCTGTGCTCTGTGTGATCCTTGTGATCTCCGTCCTTCTAGAAGCTTCTTTTCTGGGACCTCGCATAGATGGGTCCAGCCCCTAGGTCAGATGGCATAGGCAGAGTCAAAGGAAAGGAGACCCTGGATCAGCCTGCAAGGACTAAGACTGACCACAGTCCCCAAGGCAGACCCCCACCTCCTCCACCTCCCACCTGCAGAGATTCTTGAACTTGAACTGCTTTCCCGGCCATGAGCCTACTAGTTCTTCACGGCAGCACCGTGACAAAGCCGGGAGATTAAATATCTGACAGATGTGGACCGTCGAGGATAATGTCATGTGTGTGCTCTGATGACAAGGGCCTGGGACTTCTTTGTCCACCTCCTCTGTCTCTTTCTCTCTCTCTCTCTCAGTGCCTCAGCACCAGGCACACGGCTTGCCACAGAAAAGAGACATGGTAAGCACTTGGGGCAAGATGTAAAATGTTACCGTTCGTCTTGAACACAGGAAACAACAGTATCTGCCTAAAGCTGTCTAGACACTATCTATGGCTCCTACCTAAAGCTATCCGGACCCCTTCCCAGAAATGCAAAACAGGTAGTGGGGGGTGGGGGTGGGAAGGGGCACTGCTGTCATTTGTTATATCTATAAAACATTTCAAAATGTCAAGTAAAGTAAATGGTGGAACCCAGCCTTCCAGAAGCCATATGATCCATAGTTACAAAAGAATTTAATCAAGGAAATTGCCTTCAAGACGCACAAAGGCTGCCATCTGGGAGAATGAAATTTGCAAGGGAAGCAGCAGGCCTTCATCCCGGGAGCCTGGGGTCCGAAATGTCCTGTGAGGGCGGCACCACATGGTCGGTGCAGCAGAGGGGCGCTAGGTCACAGGAGGATGGCAAACGAGGAAAACAGCTCCCTGGGTTGGGGAGCCCACAGAGGCAGACAGCGCAGATCTGAGGAGGGGGCCAGCTCTGGAGCGATGCAGATCCCTCAGGCCGCATGCGCACGGGGTTGGGTTGCTCTGACCAGGGGACCAGGGCGTTTCCGGTTCAGAAGACGAGGGAGAAAGGCAGAGAGGGCTTTCCCTGAATGTATCAGTTAGGACTTTCCATTGCGAATGATGGACACCCAACTGGACAGGGCTAACGCCCTCCTCCATCAGGCCAGTCCCGCTCTGATAACCTCAACGACAGGAGGCTAGTGAAGTGACCTCTTTTCCATTAGCACAGATTTGGGACGTTCCATGTATGATATGCTGTATCATTACAATACAGTGAGCTAGAGAAGGAAGTATGAAGAATATCATAAAAAAAATACATTTAGAGCATTGCGCTATATTTACTGAACACAAAATCCACATATAAGTGGACCTGCACAGTTCAAACACACGTTCAAAGGGCAACTGTATGTGCTAATTGACTGTTTACACTATCAGTAGGTTTCTGGTCAACAGGAAGTTGTTGGTAGCTAAGTTTGAGGAGGGTGCCAAAAGTTATACATGGATTTTTGACTGCACAGGGTCAGGGAGGGGGTCAGTTCACCTCACTCTGGCATTGTTCAAGGGTCAAGTGTACCTACAAAAACCTTTGAGGGGAATAAGCCCAGGCAGGAGATGAGGAAACAGCGCTGGATGAAGATGGAGAGAAGGGGGCGGTTCCTGAAACCATCAGAAGGGTTTTCAGAGATTTTTGCCTTGTGCTTGGGGCAGCCACAGAATTCCTCACAGGACTGATAAAAACCACTCTTCTGCTGGCCTCATTGAACAAGGAGGGCCTTGACCTGGTCATGTCTTTTTTTTTTTTTAATGTTTTATTTATTTCAAGGAGAGAGAGAGAGAGAGAGAGACAGTGTGAGCAGGGGAGGGTCAGAGAGAGAGGGAGTCACAGACTCTGAAACAGGCTCCAGGCTCCGAGCTGGCAGTCAGCACAGAGCCTGACGCGGGGCTCGAACCCACGAACCGCGAGATCATGACCTAAGCGAAAGTCGGACGCTTAACCAACTAAGCCACCCAGGCGCCCCGACCTGGTCATGTCTTGAGAAGCAGCAAAACCTGTGTACTTCGGCCAAGCGAATGTGGTTTTTTTCGTTTTTGCTTTTTAAAGTTTATTTACTTATTTTGAGATAGAGTGTGTGTGTGCAAGCAGGGGGAGGGGGAGAGAGGGGGGAGAGAGGGAGAATCCGAAGCCCCGACGCGGGGCTCGATCTCAGGAACCATGAGATCATGACTGGCATCTAAATCAAGAGTCTGATGGTCAACTGACTGAGCCATCCAGGCGCCCCAAGGGCCAAGCAAATGCTTTATTTTCTGTGGTTTGGTGTTTTCCTTCGTTCTCCTGTCGAATCACTCTGGTCTAACCTCCTTCACAAACTGCAGCTATTAGAAAGGCTAACGCGATTAATGCTGTCCAACTGAGGTCCTGGAGCGACAGACCAGGAAAGGACTCCTGTATTACCAGCCCAGCCATAGCCTGGCTCCTCCGATTACCAGGGTACTAGGATAGAGTGGGAACGAGAAACTGTACATCTGTCAGCCTGACGGGGGTGCTCCATCTTTGAATTTTAGTTTCCTTAACTTTAAGATGCAGATAATAATGTATTTGGAAATAACTAGCATCCTACCTGGTTCACAAGAGATACTCAAAATTGGCTATTTCTTCTTCTGTTCTATCTCCCTTTGCTTCAAGATAATTCCAGCCAACATATTTTCCTAAAAACATATTTCCTGTTAACTCCTCAACTGAACCATAGCCTGAAAATCCTGAAAACACAACTAAACCATCCTATCCCTCTGGCCTTCCTTGTCCCTTGAGGTCATCAGGCATGTCCTGCTGGCCAGTTCTCTCTTATTTTGGGAGGAGTAGAAATAGTTATACCCTGCCTTACCCAAGAATCTGCAGCTGTTACTGGTCTGCCCATTCAGCCCATTGGGCTCTACCAGTGGACTGAGAGACTCATGGGATTTCCAAAGCTCAAGTGAGTCTTAGAAGTTATCTGGTCTAGGGAGGAGGCAAGATGGCGGAGAAGTAAGGAGCATCGTACATTTCGCCTGCACCCATCTCTCAAACAGAGAAGGCCTGAAGCCATAGGACACTGAGCCACAGGAGTTTGGGAAGAGAAAGAGACAGAGTACACTGGGCAGGCAACCTCATAAGTGTGTGAGTGCGAACTGGGGAAGATGAAAGCAGGATGGGACTCAGAGACATGGAGGGAGGGGAGGGAGACCCCTTTGCTGGGAGCCACGGTGAGTCGCGGGGAAAAGAAAGAGCATCTGAAACTGCTCATAAAACTGTCCCTGGAGAAGAGAAAAGCCTCGGCTCGGGACGGAGTGTTGGTTCTAGCTGTGGCGCTGACTTTGAACTGGGTGCCCTGGTCCCAGGTGGTGCCAGGAGAACCTGCTCCGCTGCTCCGCCCCCCCCCCCCCCCAGCTCGACCCCCTGCGGCGGGGAAGCAGCCGACCTGCGGGACTGTGTTCCAGGCCGTATCAATGGGGCCTGCAGACTGGGACCCGGAAACAAGGCGGGGCTTGAGACACAGAACAGGGCCCAACTTGGCTGCACCCGCGGCACAGGAGATCGGACCCAAGGGAGTGATTTGTGGCACTTGGTCCCAGAGGGGACTGGGGTGCCACCATTTTGCTCCCCACAACCACCAAAGCGGGACCTCATGGAGCGGCCAGCGGGACACAGTGAAGACTAAGACCTGCCTACACCAGACCACGCCCATCCCCGCCCCAGAGCTGTTTTTTTTTTAATTTCTTACAGGCGCCCAGGGCAACCAACATGGATGCACTGCTGTGATTAATTCTAGATCAATTCTTTCTATTCAGATGTATTTTCCCTTGTCTCATTCGTACATTCCCTCGTCTCATTGCTGGACTGGGCAATCTGGTCACTGGTTTCCTTAAACAGTCACATTTAATCCATTCTCTAGATTTATATTCTACACCCCCACTGCTACCTTTCTCTCTCTCTCTCTCTCTCTCTCTGGAGTAATCAGACTATATCGTTTCTCTGAGTAACATGATCTTTGTTTCTTTCTCCTTGCCTCCTACCATATTCTCCTCTTTCTTTCTCTGAATTAAGCCTCTTAGTCTCTCTGCCTGGTCATTGTCCAATTTCACTCTCTCCCTTCCCTGACATTTCTCTCTGTCTATATGTTCTTCCATCAGCACTGCATATACTCTGCTCTCTATCTGTAGCTGGGAATTCTGGTTTTATGCTTTTAGACTGTCCTTTGTCTTTTGGGTTTTTTTTTTCTTTTTTTTTCTTCCTCTTTCTCTGATTTTCTTTTTCTTTTTCCCTTTCGGTTTGCTCGTTTGTTGGATTTGTCTGTGCGTTTGTGTGCCTTTGTTCCCTATGTGTTTATCTGTCTGTTTTCTTTTCCAGGGCTACCTCAAGAAACAAGCCAAAGTACACATGGTGGAGGGTCCCAAATACCACTACAAGCAGGGAAATAAAATAACCAAACAACAAGAGAGACCAAGAGACAACATTAAACTAACACTTCCTGAACAGACAGGCCCTAGACAGTCAATGAGCCTTCTTTAATATAGCAGTACTTGCAGGTGCAGAGTGCATAACAAGCTTTTAAAACTAGTAAGAAACAGAAAGCTAGCCAAAATGCCGAGACGGAAGAACTCTCCTCTAAAGAAATTCCAGGAAGAAATGACAGCTAAAAAGCTGCTTAAAACAGATATAAGCAACATAACTGAAAAAGAATTTAGAACAACAGTCATAAAATTAATCGCTGGGCTTGAAAAAAGCATGGAAGACATCAGAGAAACTATTGCTACAAAGACTATATGGAGCTTAAAAATAGTTGTGATGAATTAAAAACTGCTATAAATGAGGTTCATAATAAAATGGAGGCATCCAATGCACGGATTGAAGAGGCAGAGAGGAGAATAGGTGAATTAGAAGACACAATTATAGAAAAAGAGGGAGCCAAGAAAACGAGAGATAAACTGATCCAGGAACATGAAAGGAGAGTTCGAGAGCTGAATGATACAATCAAACAGAACAATATCCGTATCATAGGAACTCCAGAAGAGGAAGTGAGAGGGAAAGGTGCAGGAGGAGTCCTGGAACAAATTATAGCTGAGACCTTCTCCAATCTGGGGAAGGAAACAGACGTTGAAATCCAAGAGGCACAGAGAACTCCCCTCAGATGTAACTTGAATCGATCTTCTGCATGACATATCATAGTGAAACTGGCAAAATATAAAGGCAAAGAGAGAATTCTGAAAGCAGCTAGGGAGAAGAGGGCCCTAACATACAAAGGGAGACGTATCAGAGTGGTGACATACTTATCTACTGAAACTTGGCAGGCCAAAAAGGAATGGCAGGAGATCTTCCAAGTGATGAACAGAAAAAATATGCAGCCAAGAATCCTCTATCCAGCAAGCCTGTCATTCAGAATAGAAGGAGAGATAAAAGTCTTCCCAAATAAACAAAAATTGATAGAATTCATCACCACTAAGCCAGCCCTACAAGAAATCCTAAGAGGGACTCTATGAGGGAAATGTTCCAAGGAATATAAGGTACCAGAGACACCACCACAAGTATGAATCCTACAGAGAACACAATTGACTCTAAACCCATATTTTTCAATAATAACACTGAATGTAAATAGACTAAATGCTCCAATCAAAAGACACTGGGGAGCAGAATGGATTAAAAAAGCAAAATCAATCTATTTGCTAACTACAAGAGATTCATTTTAGACCTGAGGACACCTTCAGATTGAAAGTAAGGGGATGGAGAAATATCTATTGTGCTACTGAAGTCAGAAGAAAGCGGGAGTAGCCATACTCATATCAGACAAACTGGACTTTAAAGTAAAGGCAGTAACAAGGATGAAGAAAGGCATTATATAATAATTACAGGGTCTATCCATCAGGAAGAGCTAACAATTATAAATGTCTACTCACTGAATATGTGAGCACCCAAATAGATAAAACAATCACAAACAGAAACAAACTTATGGATAAGAATGTGCTAATAGCAGGGGACTTTAATAATCCACTAACAGCAATGGATCGATCAACTAGACAGAAAATCACTAAAGAAACAATGGATTTGAATGACACAATGGATCAGATGGATTTGACAGATACATTTAGAACTCTACATCCAGAAGCTATGGAATTCACTTTCTTCTCAAGTGCACATGGCACATTCTCCAAGATAGATCACATACTAGGTCATAAAGCAGCCCTCAAAAAATATAAAAGAATCGAGATCATACCATGCACACTTTTAGATCACAATGCTATGAAACGTGAAATCAACCAAAGGAAGAAGTCTGGAAAACCTCCAAAAACATGGAGGTTAAAGAACACTCTACTAAAGAATGAATGGGCCAATCAGGCAATTAGAGAAGAAATTTAAAAATATATGGAAACAAATGAAAATGAAAATACAACTATCCAAACTCTTTGGGATGCGGCCAAGGCAGTCCTAAGAGGAAAGTACATTGCTCTCCAGGCCTATTTCAAGAAATTAGAAAAAGCTCAAGTGCAAAATCTAACAGCACACCTAAAGGAACTAGAAGGAGAGCAACAAGAGCACCCCAAACCCAGTAGGAGAAGAGAAATAGTAAAAATCAGGGCAGAAATAAACAATATAGAAACCAAAAAAACACTTGAACAGATCAATGAAACCAAGAGTTGGTTTTCTGAAAAAATAAACAAAATTGACAAACCTCTAGCTAGGTTTCTCAAAAAGAAAAGAGAGAGCACCCAAATAGACAAAATTATGAATGAAAATGGACTTATTACAGTCAATCCCTCAGAAATACAAGCAATTATCAGGGAATACTATGAAAAATTATATGCCAACAAACTAGACAACTTAGAGGAAATGGACAAATTCCTAAACACACACCCACTACCAAAATTCACACTGGAAGAGATAGAAAACCTGAACAGACCCATAACGAGTGAAGAAATCGAATCAGTGATCAAAAATCTCCCCAAAAATAAGAGCCCTGAGCCAGATGGGGAATTCTACCAGACATTTAAAACAGAGTTAATACCCATTCTTCTCAAGCTATTCCAAAAAATAGAAATCGAAGGAAAACTTCTGGAGTCATCCTACAAAGCCAGCATCACTTTGATTCCCAAGCCTGACAGAGACCCAGCAAAAAAAGAGAACTACAGACCAATATCTCTGATGAATACAGATTCAAAAATCCTCAACAAGATACTTGCAAATCGAATGCAACAGCACATAAAAAGAATTATCCACCATAATCAAGTGGGATTCATTCCTGGGTTACAGGGCTGG